>NC_079189.1:570752310-570844810 GCF_029499605.1 Hyla sarda | reverse complement strand
AGCATGGTGGGGGCAGCATCATGTATGGAGGAAACCAAGCACTGCCCATCACCTGCCCAATACCATCCCTACAGTGATCATGGTCGGGGCAGCATCATGTCTGGAGGAAACCAGGCACTGCCAATCACCTGCCCAATACCATCCCTACAGTGATCATGGTGGGGGCAGCATCATGGCTGGAGGAAACCAGGCACTGCCCATCACCTGCCCAATACCATCACTACAGTGATCATGGTGGGGGCAGCATCATGTCTGGAGGAAACCAGGCACTGCCCATCACCTGCCCAATACCATCCCTACAGTGATCATGGTGGGGGCAGCATCATGTCTGGAGGAAACCAGGCACTGCCCATCACCTGCCCAATACCATCCCTACAGTGATCATGGTGGGGGCAGCATCATGTCTGGAGGAAACCAGGCACTGCCCATCACCTGCCCAATACCATCCCTACAGTGATCATAGTGGGGGCAGCATCATGTATGGAGGAAACCAGGCACTGCCCATCACCTGTCCAATACCATCCATACAGTGATCATGGTGGGGGCAGCATCATGTCTGGAGCAAACCAGGTACTGCCCATCACCTGCCCAATACCATCCCTACAGTGATCATGGTGGGGGCAGCATCATGTCTGGAAGAAACCATACACTGCTCATCACCTGCCCAATACCATCGCTACAGTGATCATGGTGGGGGCAGCATCATGTCTGGAGGAAACCAGGTACTGCCCATCACCTGCCCAATACCATCCCTACAGTGAAGCATGGTGGGGGCAGCATCATGTCTGGAGGAAACCAGGCACTGCCCATCACCTGCCCAATACCATCCCTACAGGGAAGTATGGTGGGAGCACCATCATGTCTGGAGAAAACCAGGCACTGCCCATCACCTGCCCAATACCATCCATACAGTGATCATGGTGGGGCAGCATCATGTCTGGAGGAAACCAGGCACTGCCCATCACTTGCCCAATACCATCCCTACAGTGATCATGGTGGTGGCAGCATCATGTCTGGAGGAAACCAGGCACTGCCCGTCATCTGCCCAATACCATCCATACAGTGAAGTATGGTGGGGGCAGCATCATGTGTGGAGGAAACCAGGCACTGCCTATCACCTGCCAAATACCATCCATACAGTAAAGTATGGTGGGAGCAGCATCATGTCTGGAGGAAACCAGGCACTGCCCATCACTTGCCCAATACCATCCCTACAGTGATCATGGTGGGGTCAGCATCATGTCTGGAGGAAACCAGGTACTGCCCATCACCTGCCCAATACAATCCCTACAGTGATCATGGTGGGGTCAGCATCATGTCTGGAGGAAACCAGGTACTGCCCATCACCTGCCCAATACCATCCCTACAGTGATCATGGTGGGGTCAGCATCATGTCTGGAGGAAACCAGGCACTGCCCATCACCTGCTCAATACCATCCCTACAGTGATCATGGTGGGGGCAGCATCATGTCTGGAGGAAACCAGGCACTGCTCATCACCTGCCCAATACCATCCCTACAGTGATCATGGTGGAGGTAGCATCAGGTCTGGAGGAAACCAGGCACTGCCCATCACCTGCCCAATACCATCCCTACAGTGATCATGGTGGGGGCAGCATCATGTCTGGAGGAAACCAGGCACTGCCCATCACCTGCTCAATACCATCCCTACAGTGAGGTATGGTGGGGGCAGCATCATGTCTGGAGGAAACCAGACACTGCCCATCACCTGCCCAATACTATCCCTACAGTGAAGCATGGTGGGGGCAGCATCATGTCTGGAGGAAACCAGGCACTGCCCATCATCTGCCTAATACCATCCCTACAGTGATCATGGTGGGGGCAGCATTCATGTATGGAGGAAACCAGGCCCTGCCCATCATCTGCCTAATGCCATCCCTACAGTGAAGTGTGGTGGGGGCACCATCATGTCAGCCTGATGCAGAAAAGCAGTCCCAAACCACCATGCTTTACAGTGTTTACAGTTTAATTTTTCCAAAGCATTACCTATTTAAAGGGGTACTCTGGTGAAAAACTATTTTATTTTTTTATTTTTATTTTATTAATCAACTGGTGCCAGAAAGTTAAACAGATTTGTAAATTACTTCTATTAAAAAATATTAATCCTTCCTGTACTTATTAGCAGCTGAAACTACAGTGGAAATTCTTTTCCATTTGAAACACAGAGCTGTATGCTGACATCATGAGCACAGTGCTCTCTGCTGACATCTCTGTCCATTTTAGGAACTGTCCAGAGTAAAAGGAAATCCCCATAGCAAACATATGCTGTTCTGGACAGTTCCTAAAATGGACAGAGATGTCAGCAGAGAGCACTGTGCTCATGATGTCAGCAGACAGCTCTTTGTTTCAAAAAGAAAATAATTTCTGCTGTAGTATTCAGCAGCTAATAAGTACAGGAAGGATTAAGATTTTTTTAATAGAAGTCATTTACAAATCTGTTTAACTTTCTGGCACCAGTTGATTTAAAAAAAAAAAAAGTTTTTCACCGGAGTACCCCTTTAACTCTTTTCCACATTCTCACATGCGTGAATGCTGTAGGGTATCATAGAGCAGTTTCAGGTACTGATCCACTTTTATATTACAGCAAACATTTTGCCATCAGTTAAACCACCTAGGTACCGCAGTCCAAAGCAATCAAGCAGAGCCTAAGTGGTTATTTGATAGGTGCGAGTGAGGTGTCCCAGAACAGAACACCTTTACTGTCTGAAGCTCTGTCGGGTGGTTGTTATCCCCAAGGTGCCTTTCTCTGAGCCTAACCTGTGTTTTGAGGTAAACATGTCTTGATTGTGCTTTCCAACTTTTGGTGCAGGCCTCAAGTCTAGTTTACATTCTTCTGTTCCACCACCCAGGGTAAATTCAAGTTGTCTCAGTCCAGGCTTTGGGGATAATAGCAATTCTGATGGGCCCCATAGCAAAAATTGGATGAAGGTGGGAATATCCTCAGGGCCACATCTATCCCTCCTGTCCACCCTGGTGGAAAGTCCTACAGAAGCAATCTCATCCCCTATCCAGTGTATCCAGTCAGAGTAAAGTCCTTAGTCAAGTCCGTCCAGATTGTCTCCATAAGTACTGCAAGTCCCAGAATTACTAATAAACTGCAAATGTGGCTTCTCAGTATGTTCAGTGTGTGACCCTGTCCCCAGAACTTGGACTGGTATTTTTGTATTGTAAACCAACGACTTTCTTCAGAAACTTTATATGTGGTTATCTAAAGTCCCTGCACTTGAGCAATTATTTCCCGGTGCTTAGATACTGATGATTGCTTCTTTTAGAGTTGTGAGTAAACCTAAAAAGCAGGACCATTGGCACCCACATCTTCACACATCAATTCACATCACACTCCTGGCATCACAATCCTTCTAATAGCCAACCAAGTATCCACCACCCAGCCCTTAACTATCTCCATTTTTACCTTATTACAAGTGACATAGCACAAGTAGTGCATTACCACAACAATGGGGTCAGAGGTTCAATATACACCCCTGCACCACAAACACAGGGTGCCGATTGGTGGACATGGCTGCCAGAGGCATTCTGAAGGTCTCTGTGGCTGTCATGGTAAATCTGCTATTTTGGCCTGCCATAGGCAATTTCGGCTGTCCGGGCATGCTGGGAACTTTAGTTTTGCAACAGCTGGAGGCACACTGTTTAGAAAACACTACTTTACAGGATATCACATATCATAAGATTGGTCATGTTAAAACTTTTCTTATATCTTCTGGTAACCTATGTAAACGTTCGATCCAAAAAAAAAAAAAAAAAAAGCTGAAGTTTTTTCTGACCCCTAAAAGGATTAAAATAGTATTTTGTAAAAAAAATTAAATAAAAATAGCAGAACTCTAATTCTTTGATAAGATGTTTGAATGGAAAGCAAATATTGGTACAATATAAAATAAAATAAAGCTTTACATGGGATGGCCTTTTTGTTTTTGTTTTTTACAAACCTGAATAATTCTTGGAAAATGTATGTCTTAAAGGGGTATTCCAGGGGAAAAAAATGTTTTTGTATATCAACTGGCTCCAGAAAGTTAAACAGATTTGTAAATTACTTCTATTAAAAAATCTTAATCCTTCCAATAATTATCAGCTGCTAAAGTTGAGTTGTTCTTTTCTGTCTGGAAACAGTGCTCTCTGCTGACATCTCTGCTTGTCTCGGGAACTGCACAGAGTAGAAGAGGTTTGGTATGGGGATTTGCTTCTAAACTGGGTGGTTCCCGAGACAGGTGTCATCAGAGAGCACTTGGACAGAGAAGAACAACTCAACTTCAGCAGCTCATAAGTACTGAAAGGATTAAGATTTTTTTAATAGAAGTAATTTACAAATCTGTTTAACTTTCTGGAGCCAGTTGATATATAAAAAAAAAAAAAGTTTTTTCCCTCGATAACCCCTTTAAATCTTCTGGATTTATTTATTTTTATTTATTTGTTTTTTTATTTGCTTGTTTTGTTTTTCACAAATAATACATTCTCAAAAATTATCAATGTGGTTTGCAAAAATTAGATGACTTTCTATTTTGGCCAGAAATATAAAACAAATGGTAAAATCTGAAAACGAAAAAAATATATATCTATAATTGTATTCATGTGGAAACTTGTTTTTGTAATGTATCTATTTTACAAACATTGGTACCCCGAGAACGTAGATATAATGTAACACGTCTGAGTATACAGAGTGGATGGAGGGAAATCATTTCCATGACGTTTTTATGGGATGAAGCAGCCATTAAGTATAATGTATCATTATAAAGTATAATGTACCATTATAATGTGCAGTGTAATTGAAACTGCGTGTTGTGGCAACAGTAATATTTAGTATGTTATTTTCTAACAAGCAAAACCCCCAAATCCCTGAACCGAGATATTCAGAAGGAGAAAAAAACAATCTTGCCATAAAATAAATGTAATTCTGCACCACAAAATCAATTAGACTAGACTGCCCAAGCAACATAATTACATTGCTAACAAATGTCATACATCAACCAAAAGTAAGTCCGTAGCTGAGACGCAGCGTCTTTGTGTCCTATGTGCTCAATAGATTTTGATGAGGAGATTATGATGAGATTGTTTCCAACAGTTCGGAGTCTGGGAGTATTGTCATAGATCAAAAAAGTCTTCCCCAATTAAATCTGGTTGGTTGGAAAAAATGAATGATGAATGTCACCTTTAATATGTGATATACATAATATGTATGATGTAATATGCCACCGTGATATGTGTACTATATGATATACAGATATGTGATATGTATGATTTGTTGTGATGATATGTATGATATGTGTACTATATGATATACAGATATGTGATATGTATGATTTGTTGTGATGATATGTATGATATGTATGATATATGATATACGGATATGTGATATGTATGATTTGTTGTGATGATATGTATGATATGTATGATATATGATATACGGATATGTGATATGTATGATTTGTTGTGATGATATGTATGATATATATGATATATATGATATATGGATATGTGATATGTATGATTTGTTGTGATGATATGTATGATATATATGATATACGGATATGTGATATGTATGATTTGTTGTGATGATATGTATGATATGTATGATATACGGATATGTGATATGTATGATTTGTTGTGATGATATGTATGATATATATGATATATATGATATATGGATATGTGATATGTATGATTTGTTGTGATGATATGTATGATATGTATGATATACGGATATGTGATATGTATGATTTGTTGTGATGATATGTATGATATGTATGATATACGGATATGTGATATGTATGATTTGTTGTGATGATATGTATGATATGTATGATATACGGATATGTGATATGTATGATTTGTTGTGATGATATGTATGATATATATGATATACGAATATGTGATATGTGTGATTTGTTGTGATGATATGTATGATATATATGATATATATGATATACGGATATGTGATATGTATGATTTGTTGTGATGATATATATGATATATATGATATATATGATATACGGATATGTGATATGTATGATTTGTTGTGATGATATGTATGATATATATGATATATGATATACGGATATGTGATATGTATGATTTGGTGTGATGATATGTATGATATATATGATATATGATATACGGATATGTGATATGTATGATTTGTTGTGATGATATGTATGATATGTGTACTATATGATATACGGATATGTGATATTTATGATTTGTTGTGATGATATGTATGATATGTGTACTATATGATATACGGATATGTGATATGTATGATTTGTTGTGATGATATGTATGATATATATGATATATATGATATACGGATATGTGATATGTATGATTTGTTGTGATGATATGTATGATATATATGATATACGGATATGTGATATGTATGATTTGTTGTGATGATATGTATGATATATATGATATATGATATACGGATATGTGATATGTATGATTTGTTGTGATGATATGTATGATATGTGTACTATATGATATACGGATATGTGATATGTATGATTTGTTGTGATGATATGTATGATATATATGATGATATATGATATACGGATATGTGATATGTATGATTTGTTGTGATGATATGTATGATATGTGTACTATATGATATACGGATATGTGATATGTATGATTTGTTGTGATGATATGTATGATATATATGATGGTATATGATGTTTATGTTGCGATCATTTGTGTTATACATAAAATGATTTGCTGGGATTATTTGTTTGATGTGATTATATATCCCAGCATATCATTTTATGAATGTAAAATAATATAGTTACTATATTTTATGATTTTATGGATGATGTACAGTATATGATATAATGTGTGACACGATGATATGTTTAATATATATCCTATTGAATATTTCCACCAATGAATCTTCCACAGGATCTTCCCACATTACACAGGATACATCCAACATTACACCTTCTATAGGATATATCCACCATTACACCTCCCACAGGATATATCCACCATTACACCTTCTATAGGATATATCCACCATTACACCTTCTATAGGATATATCCACCATTACACCTCCCACAGGATATGTCCACCATTACACCTTCTATAGGATATGTCCACCATTACACCTCCCACAGGATATGTCCACCATTACACCTTCTATAGGATATGTCCACCCTTACACCTTCTATAGGATATATCCACCATTACACCTCCCACAGGATATGTCCACCATTACACATTCTATAGGATATGTCCACCATTACACCTTCTATAGGATATGTCCACCCTTACACCTTCTATAGGATATATCCACCATTACACCTCCCACAGGATATGTCCACCATTACACATTCTATAGGATATGTCCACCATTACACCTCCCACAGGATATGTCCACCCTTACACCTTCTATAGGATATGTCCACCCTTACACCTTCTATAGGATATGTCCACCCTTACACCTTCTATAGGATATATCCACCCTTACACCTTCTATAGGATATGTCCACCCTTACACCTTCTATAGGATATATCCACCCTTACACCTTCTATAGGATATGTCCACCATTACACCTCCCACAGGATATGTCCACCATTACACCTTCTATAGGATATGTCCACCATTACACCTCCCACAGGATATGTCCACCATTACACCTTCTATAGGATATGTCCACCATTACACCTTCTATAGGATATGTCCACCATTACACCTCCCACAGGATATGTCCACCCTTACACCTTCTATAGGATATGTCCACCATTACACCTCCCACAGGATATGTCCACCCTTACACCTTCTATAGGATATGTCCACCCTTACACCTTCTATAGGATATGTCCACCATTACACCTTCTATAGGATATGTCCACCATTACACCTCCCACAGGATATGTCCACCATTACACCTCCCACAGGATATGTCCACCATTACACCTTCTATAGGATATGTCCACCATTACACCTCCCACAGGATATGTCCACCATTTCACCTCCCACATGATATATCCACCGTTAAACCTTCTATAGGATATGTCCACCATTACACCTTCTATAGGATATGTCCACCATTAAAACTTCTATAGGATATGCCCACCATTATACCTACTATAGGATATGTCCACCATTACACTTTCTATAGGATATGTCCACCATAACACCTTCTATAGGATATGTCCACCATTACACCCCCCACAGGATATGTCCACCATTACACCTTCTATAGGATATGTCCACCATTACACCCCCACAGGATAAGTCCACCATTACACCTTCTATAGCATATGTCCACCATTACCCCCCCTCCCTCACAGGATATGTCCACCAATACACCTTCTATAGGATATATTGACCATTACACCGCCCCCTCCCCCCCCCCCCCCGACAGGATATGTCCACCATTACCCCCCCCCCCCCCCCACACACACACACACACACGCAGGATATGTCCACCATTGCACCTTCTATAGGATATGTCCACTATCCTGCTTAACCCTATGGATCCTTATCTGATACTTGTGGTACTTCTTCAGTTCTCTACGTTACTGTTTTCTCTGCCTGATATTCTCAGTTCCTTACTACCACCACCAACTCCAGACTACTTAGGGATTACCTGCAACAAAGTCCACAGCTCTGTAAGAAAGAGGGTTGAAGGGGTACTCCGCCCCTAGATATCTTAACCCCTATCCAGAGGATAGGGGATAAGATGTCTGATCGTGGGGGTCCCGCCGCTGAGGACCCCCACAATCTCTGCCCCCGGCATTTGTTTATGCTGCCCCCGTCATTTGTTTAGAACGTCAGGTGCAGCGCCGGAGGCTCGTGATGTCACGGCCATGCCCCCTCAATGCAAGTCTATGGAAGGGGCCGTGATGGCCATCACGCCCCCTCCCATAGACTTGCATTGAGGGGGCATGGCCGTGACATCACGAGCGGGGCATGACCGTGACATTACAAGCCTCTGCCCCGCATCGCCAGTCATCTGCCCCGAAACAAAGTTCCCTCCGTGCTTCAGATGTCTGGGGTGTGCAGCCGAGATCGTGGGGGTCCCCAGCTGCGGAACCCCCATGATAAGACATCTTATCCCCTATCCTTTAAATGGTGAAAAACAGGGAATATCTTAGTTTAAAGGGGTCATCCAGGAAAAAACTTTTTTTTATATATATCAACTGCCTCCAGAAAGTTAAACGGATTTGTAAATTACTTCTATTAAAAAATCTTAATCCTTTCAGTACTTATGAGCTGCTGAAGTTGAGTTGTTCTTTTCAGTCTAAGTGCTCTCTGATGACACCTGTCTCGGGAACTGTCCAGAGTAGAAGCAAATCCCCATAGCAAACCTCTTCTACTCTGTGCAGTTCCCGAGACAAGCAGAGATGTCAGCAGAGAGCACTGTTGCCAGACAGAAAAGAACAACTCTACTTCAGCAGCTGGTAATTATTGGAAGGATTAAGATTTTTTTTATAGAAGTATTTTACGAATCTGACGAAGGTTGGCGTTCCGACAGAAACGCGTTAGTTCATTGCTTTGGCCCCTGTGCCCTGCTAAAATTGGTGACATCACGTAGCAGTCCACAGACTACAGTGAATTCTGAACTACCTGACAGCGTGGTAGCACCGGTGAGACGCTTCCGGACGGAGCAGTTCTCCCGGTGCATACACCTGCTGACTATCCGGTTTTCCACCACTATCCCCTGGAGCTCTGCCATCGGGATAGACCCCCTGCTACCACTCAGGATTTTTCACCCCGTGGGATCGCAGAACAGGAGGGACCGCTAAGCGGAGCAAGGTACCAGACACAGAGACAGCGTGTCCAGTGACAACTGCCCTGAAGGTTTCTTCACTCACTACAAACACATTGTGAAAACACCGACAACGCTAAATTGTATCAAATCAAGGCTGGAACTCCACTGAGGTTTTTGCCCTGCGATTTTTGTGGCATAAAAAAGCCAGAAAAAACGCCAGAAAAACTGCCACAGTTTTTCCCTGCGGTTTGGCATTCTTTCTGGCGTTTTTTCTGGCATTTTTACCTTTGTGTGAAATTTGCCGTTTTTGGCCCCTTTTGCTTTTTTTCACAAAATAGTTGGGTACCAAAAAAATAAAAATAAAGGATGCAGTAGGGATGTAAAAATGTATTTAACTAAATGTTTATTTTTCATAACAAAATGTTAATAAATTTTTTTTTATAAAGTGTGTGTGTGTTTAACTTTTTTTTTCTCTTTTTTTCACATTTTTTATGTAGTACTACTACTCCCAGCATGGAACAAGACTGTTCCATGATGGGAGTAGTAGTACCTGTATTATAGACATATCGCATCGGTGTCAGTCTGACACCCGATGCGATTGTCCATAATATAACAGAGATGTGGCTGTATACAGCACTCGCATCTCTGCTCTATTCACATCACTCATTCATATTTCCCACCCAGAGCTGTGATTGGCCGGATGGTTGCAGCCAATCACAGCTCTGAGGAAAAGATGAATGAATGAGTGGCCGGCCCGGAGTACAGTGCAGAGCAGGGATGCGAGCGATGTATATAGCTGCTCCATCTCTGCTATAGACAGCACGATCACATCGGGTGTCAGTAGTGACACCCGCTGTGATGCGTCCTTTAGCAGGCTCTACTACTCCCAACATGGAGCACACTCTGCTCCATGCTGGGAGCTGTAGTACCTGCATTAATAGACATATCGCAGCGAGTGTAACTTCTGACACCCGCTGCGATCTGTCTATTAATGCAGGTACTACAGCTCCCAGCATGGAGCAGAGTGTACTCCATGTTGGGAGTAGTAGTACTTGTAGTTAAGGAAAGATCACTGCGGGTATCACTCCTGACACCCGCTGTGATCCTCCTGTATAATGTATGGATGCGGCGGCCGCTCTCTTATGGTCCCCTGAACAGTCGTATATATACACATATTCCTATTTCTCACAGAGAGCTGTGATTGGCCAGATGGTTCCAGCCAATCACAGCTCTCTGTGAGAAATAGGAATATGTGTATATATACGGCTGTTCAGGGGACCATAAGAGAGCGGCCGCCGCATTCATACATTATACAGGAGGATCACAGCGGGTGTCAGGAGTGATACCCGCAGTAATATGAATATGTGTATATATACTTCAGTGCAGGGGACTATAGAAGAGCGGCCGCCCGCATCTATACAAAATACAAGAGGATCGCAACTGGCTCCCACAGTGTGTTCCATGCTGGGAGTAGTAGTACTACCTAAAAAATTTAAAAAAAAAGTGAAAAAAACGCACACACTACATTTTTATAATTGTCATTTTATTATTGTTATTATTATTTGATTATTGTTATTGTTATTATTTACATTTTTAGTGCTTTACCCGCTCACATAAATTGATCCCTGTTTAAAAATGAATAAACATTTCGTAATAAAAAAGATACATTTAGTTAGATACAATTTTTTCCATCACTACTGTATCTTTTTTACTAATTTTTTTTTATGTTACCCTACGAAATTTTTATAAAAAAGGTATCTCCATAATTTTTTTGGATCGCTAAAGTCCAAAAAAGAATAAAAACCGCCTGCAAAAACGCAAAATTTAAAACCAACATGGCGTTTTTCTTGGCGTTTTTGCTCTCCCATAGACTTCTATGGGAAGAAAACGCCACAATTTCAGGGCAAAAAATGGCAAACTAGGTTTTGTCGGGCGTTTTGAAAATCCAGCCTCTGAGCCAGAAATGACTTATCCTGCGTAAATTAGTTCAGCTAGATAGCTAGATAGCCAGGATCCACCTGTGTATCTAGGCAGCCATTAAGGGAACCACTCCAGCGCTAGTATTATTTTATTCATCTAATTTTCCGAATCTGTTTAACTTTCTGGAACCAGTTGATATATAAAAAAGTTTTTCCTGGAATACCCCTTTAACCATCAGAAATGAGATTGCAGCCTAGAGGGTCCACCATTTGGCCTCAGCTGTAAGAACAGTCATAACCTTTCATTCCCACGTGATCCATATGCTTGATTTATAACTTTGGACCAATTTGAAGATGCCAAGCAGATCTCTCCAAGGACGATAAAAGAAGAATTCTCCTTGGCCTGACATCGACAGGCTTCATGGGCCGGGGTCGGGGTTCTACCTTCCATCAAAGTTTTCTCCTCTATTATTTCCATACGTTTTTTTACTCTCACAAAAGTCACACTGACAAAACAGTGATCTGGAAATATTATTTTGTAGGTTTCTATTGATCCTTCCAATAGCAAATAATAAGAGTGATCTATCTTGATTACCAATTGATATCTACTCTAAAAGACCAGATGTACAGCAAAGAGAACGCATAAAACATCCATTACTCTTTACAAAAGGTCAATCCAATACAAGCGGTATTTGCACTGAGACCAACTGATGGCCATTTTATCACTACTGCGGGTGCTGGCCATCTTGTCAGCTCTGTTATAGTGCCCTCGTCCTCTTTAAGTGTCCTAAATCCACTGCCAGACAGATACCACAAATTATAAAGAACTACGGTTGACGTTGCTCTTTCTTCTTGTTGATGGATCGGAACCAGTTAAGGAGCTTATGTATATTTCCAACCATTAACACGGTATGACAGGGAATCTACCAACTGGGAATAACATGAAGTAATGCAACATTCTATAAATTAATAAAATGCACATTTTAATCCTATTTTGTGGGCGCAAAACAAATAGCCCGACTAGCTATGACACAGTTGAACTATAGTGAACTATCGGGATCAAGTGCTTTTGTACAAATTTAAAAGGTGTATTCTTAACTCGAAAAGTTATCCCTTATCCACAGGAAAGTGGATAACAAGCTAATGGGTGGGGGGGGGTCTGACTGTTGGGACCCCATATGCACAGCAAGTGCTCCATTTATTTTTTATGGGGCTTGTAAACATTGCTATTGAGCTGATTTCTGAACGCTAGAAATGTAGATTTTAGGACTCAGACTAGAACCAAACGTGTTGCTTATAACCATGTCACACGGTCCTTCTTTATCGCCCATCAAAGTGAATATTTATTTTGTGGTTGCTGTTCACATTGCTATATCAGGCTTCTTGCATTACATTGCAGCTCTTCTTGTTCATCTGGATGTCTATGCATTCAGAGTAATATTTATTATTAATTATTACAGCAATAATTATAAACTGAAGGATTTATAAACTACAGTAAAGCATGGAAGGTAGCTGCTTCAGGGACACTCAATGGTTGGATTTGGTGTCAATGGAGCCCCATTTATGTGCTAGTGGGGAGTCACAAAAGAGTGGCCCAAACTATGAAACTTTCATTGTATACAGTGGCGTTGCTAGGATTGGTGTCACCCGGTGCGGTAGAAAATTGTGTCACCCCCATACCTCCCCCCTCCCCCCAGTAAGTTTTTAGCCTGTTGTGACAGACACCACTGTTGTAGCGCATTGTGAGAAATTCCAGTATAATAATCAGATATACCAGTTGCCACAGAATGGGAAAGTGTTAAAGAAGTTTTCACCATTTAAATATACAGCTCCCAGAATTACTTAAAGAGGTACTCCACTGGAAAACACTTACTTTTATATCAGCTGGTGCCAGAAAGTTAAACAGATTTTTAAATTACTTCTATTTAAAATCTTAATCCTTACAGTACTTATAAGCTGTTGTATTCTCCACAGGAAGTTGTGTAGTTCTTTCCAGTCTGTCCACAGTGCTCTGTCTGTCCATGTCAGGAACTGTCCAGAGCAGGAGAGGTTTGCAATGGGGATTTGCTCCTACTATGGACAGTTCTTGACATGAACAGAGGTGTCAGCACAGAGCACTGTGGTCAGACAGAAAATAAATTAAAAAAGAAAAGAACTTCCTGTGAATAACTTATACAGCAGTTTATAAGTACTGGAAGGATTAAGATTTTTAAGTAGAAGTAATTTATAAGTCTGTTTAACTTTGTAGCACCAGTTGATAAAAAAATTTTTTTTCCAGTAGAGTACTCCTTTATGCAGTGGTAAGGTTATGCTGGGAGTTGTAGTTTCACTTATCATAACTGTAGAACTGACAAGTGACTACAGCTCCGATAGGACATAGTGAGGAGAATATACAATGATATCAGTGACTACAGGTGACGTCTTCTCTATAGTCTTTCCTTATTCAATTCAGATGGTACATACCGCCTGGTCCAGCTAAAACTTCTCTCTGTAGAATGTGACGCCCAGATGTCTCCTCACTATGTCAGCGCATTCTCATCCTCTATATGAAAACAATTATTATTATAAACCTGCCAGACACTGTATCCTCTAAATATAATATTACTATACACTATGCTCTTTGATTATAAACCTTCCATACACCATACCCACTTAATATAATAATACCACACACTGTACATTCTGAACATAATACCAACACATACTGTACCCTCTGAATATAAATCTGCCACATACTGTACCCCTGAATATAATACTGCCACACACTGTACCCTCTGAATATAATACCGCCACACACTGTACCCTCTGAATATAAATCTGCCACATACTGTACCTCTGAATATAATACCGCCACACACTGTAGCCTCTGAATATAAATCTGCCACATACTGTACCCTCTGAATATAAATCTGCCACATACTGTACCCTCTGAAAATAAATCTCCACATACTGTACCCTCTGAATATAAATCTGGTGGTGTTCCTAGTGGAAGATGAGGGTGCTAGTACTGGGGGGGGGGTGTTGCTGGAGGATGATGAGGGTGCTACTGGCCATCCCCCCTGGCAGTATCACCCCCATCATCCATCGGCAGGATCATCCTCCTGGCAGGAGCACCGCCATCATCCACCATCAGGATCTGCTGATGGAGGTGCGGCTCCTGGGGGGGTTTGCTGGTGGATGATGAGGGTGCTACTGCCAGGGGGAGGAGCATTAGGTAGGAAACAGTTCCCCCGCTTAAGGTAGATAGCAGTTCTCCAACATTAGGTAGGTAGCAGTTTCCCCAGATTAGGTAGCATAGATTCCCCACATTTGGTACCAGTTACCCCGCATTAGGTAGTAATTTCCCCACATTAGGTAGCACAGATTCCCCACATTAGGTAGCACAGATTCCACACATTAGGTAGCACAGATTCCACACATTAGGTAGCAGTTTCCCCACATTAGGTAGCACAGATTCCCCACATTAGGTAGCAGTTTTCCCACATTATGTAGCAGCTTTCGCACATTAGGTAGCAGGTTTCCAACATTAGGTAGCAGTTTCCTCACATTAGGTAGCAGTTTCCCCACATTAGGTAGCATAGATTCCCCACATTTGGTAGTAGTTTCCCCCCATTAGGCCGCAAGTTCCCTTGCATGTTCCCCACAATAGGTCAAAGTCTCCCCACATAGCTGGTTCAAACCAGATCACTGGTTCAGACAAAGCTCCCCCCCCCCCTCCCCCGACACAAAAAAAAAAAACACAGAGACACACACAACACAGAGACACACACACACAGATAGATAGAGAGAGAGAGACACACACACAGTCAGCGAGACACACACTCACAGACAGAGAGACACACACAGACAGAGTCACACACAGTCACACACACAGAGTCACACGCAGTCACACACAGACAGTCACACACAGACAGTCACACACAGACAGAGATAGTGACAGACAGACACACACACACAGAGAGACACACACTCACAGACAGAGAGAGACACACACACAGACAGAGAGTCAAACACACACACAGACAGAGAGTCACACACACACAGTCACACACACAGAGTCACACACAGACAGTCACACACAGTCACACACACAGACAGAGAGTCACACACACACACAGTCACACACACAGAGAGTCACACACACACAGAGTCACACACACACACAGAGTCACACACAGTCACACACACAGACAGAATCACACACACACACAGTCACACACACACACAGAGTCACACACACACACAGAGTCACACACAGTCAGACACACAGAGTCACACACAGTCAGACACATAGACAGAGAGTCACACACACACAGAGTCACACACACACACAGAGTCACACACAGTCACACATAGAGTCACACAGACAGAGACACACACACACAGACAGAGACACACAAACAGAGATAGAGTGAGACAGACACACACTCACTCACCCATCCAGCGCAGCGCTCCTTCTCTCCGGGCGCTCTGCGAGTGACATCACGTCCTCCTGCGCGGCCCTGCGGAGGGACGTGGGACGTCGGGCCGGCGCAACAGAAGACGTGGGGGCGCAGGCCGGTTCACTGTGCAGGTGACGGGGGGGGGATGGTGCTACTAGTACGGAGACAGCGCAAGTGATGACGGGGGGGCTGCTAGTACAGAAACAGCGCAAGTGAGGACCAGGGGCGTACCTGGTGTCACCCCATCAGGATAGTGTCACCCGATGTGGGCCGCACCCCCCGCACTCCCGGTCGCAACGCCACTGATCGTATATCCTCTATAAATGTCTTCTCGTCATTTCAAGTGTGTGTATGTCTAAATGTCCTAGTGAAGTCTGGAGGAAGCTCAAGCTGATGTCCAGTTGCAATGCATAGGATAGGAGATAACTCAGAACCCAGCCGTTTAACCGCCTTGATACCGTGAGCAATAGCAACTGTAGCATCTATGCCATTAGACTGGATTGTGGTCCCCTCTGTTCCATTTACCGCACCCTCAACACACTATTGATTGCAGGGGCTGGGAGGTTGTCATGGCCTTGTTAAAGCGTACCCGTAAGATCCAACAAAAACATTTTTTTTTTATATCACTCAGTACCTAATCCTGACCCTGTACATCAAACTTTTATGTATCTAGCACCTTTATTTATTTTTATTACACTTTTAATTTAGCTCACTAGTCTGAATTCATCTCAAAGGGAGGGGGTGTGGCCTCACTGTGCAGGTCTCCGCCCCCCCCCTCAGTATGCTGTCTGCTCACATCTCCCCTAGCATTAGCAAAACTACAACTCCCAGCTTGTCCTCATTGACAGTAGCGGGACACAAGCTGACAGTGGGAGGATTTTTCCTTTAGCTGTGAGCCCTGCGCTTACAGCTGTCAATCAAGGAAGTGTGTCCATGACTCATGGACACAGCAGGACTAGTATGTGTCCAAGCAGGCAGGGGGGCAGTTGTTTGACTGGCTTTTTCAGTATGAAATACTGAAAATTTTCTAATGAAAGCTATTTCAAAACCTGTTGGTTTTACATGCTTTACAACATATCAAAAGTTTTTGTATCTGACAGTGCCCATTTAAGGTCTGCTATGTAAGTACTACTGCAAAATATCACATTCTTTACCTAAGTGGTGAATGACATAAAAAAATAGTACTAATAAAAATTACAGCTCACCCCCGAAGAAGTCATTTTTCACCAGTTTTCCCCTCCGTTATGCTCCATCTCTGATTTTCAGCTGTCCCTGAGCTAGTTGTTAGAGATTAGCTGCTATGACGTCTCCAATTCACTGCGTTCACACAGTTGAGGTGATTCTATATCCCTATATCTCTATAACACTCAGAAGCAGCAGCATAGAGGACATTATAGAGTAAGGGTACGTTCACAGTATCCTGCGCAGATTTGATGCACAGGATTTTCTGACTGAATGCAGCTTCTAATCTGCAGTTACAAATCTGCGCAGAATACTGTACGTGTGAATAGACCCTAATACTGAGCAGTGCAACTTGTGAATCCAGCACTGGGTGAGAGCTAATGCTCACTTAAAACTTCTGAAGTCTTTCTACAGCAGTGTTTCCCAACCAGGGTGCCTTCAGCTGTTGCAACGCTACAACTTCCAGCATGCCCGGACAGCCTTTGAGTGGGAGTTGTTCTTTTACAACAGTTGGAGACACCCTGGTTGGGAAACATTGCTTTACAGTATCTTTTGTTTGCTTCTGGCTCTATCCAGCTGTTCCCTTCTCCATAACCTTGTACTGGATACTACTCTGTCTTCTCTCTCAGGACAGATTGAAGCTATTTTTCAGAGTGAATAATGAGAATAGGAGGATGACAAGACATTCATGATGAAATCTGTTAAAGTGAACATTTTTCTCTTGAGTTTCTAATATTCACCTATCCTATTGGTTTAGGTAAAGTTTGCTGAAACATCAGTAAGCATCTTTAACTAGCGCAAAAAGTTAAACAGATTTGTAAATTACTCCTATATAAAAATCTCAATCCTTCCAGTACATATCAGCTGCTGTATGCCCCTGAGGAAGTTGTGTAGTTCTTTCCAGTCTGACCACAGTGTTCTCTGCTGACACCTCTGTTCATGTCAGGAACTGTCCAGAGTAGAGACAAGTCCCATAGCAAACCTCTCCTGCTGTTCCTGACACAGACAGAGGTGTCAGCAAAGAACACTGTAGTCAGACTGGAAAGAACTACACAACTTCCTCTGTAGTATACAGCAGCTGATAAATACAGTGGTCCCTCAAATTACAATATTAATTGGTTCCAGGACGACCATTGTATGTTGAAACCACAGTATGTTGAGACTATAACTCTATGGAAACATGGTAATTGGTTCTGAAGCCACTAAAAATGTCATCCAAAAATATGAAAAAGTGAGGATTAAAGAAAAATAAGTAGATAACTAATACAGATAAAGCAAATCCTTATATATAAAAGTAATAAAGATCTGCTGGAGCTGTAAATCACGGTCTATGTAGAGGACAGGAGCTTCTTCAGGGTCCTGTACAGTACACAATGTCCTAAAAAAGTAACATGGAGCCGCCCTTACCTGGTGTCCAAAGGAGCAGCTTACCCTGGCACAGGTAAAGTGTAGTACAGAACATATATTAACCCCCTGTACTGTAGGGGGTGCTACCAGACACTAGTCAGTGCATGCACTTCAGTAATACAAGTGTTTTACCAGTAAAATGACCATTCTGATTGGTCAGTTCTTCCAGCCATTGACACGTTTCACAGATCTGGACTGTCTGTAGCATTGTATGTTGAGTCTGGTTTCAAGTTACAATGATCCAGAAAAGACCATTGTATGTTGAAACTATTGCATGTTGAGGCCATTGTAAGTTAAGGATCACTGTACTGGAATAATTAGGGTTTTTTAAATAGAAGTAATTTACAAGAATGTATAACTTTCTGGCACCAGTTGATTTGACCCTAAGGAAATATGTTTATATGTTTTAATTTGAATCCATTAATAATTGTCTGAATATCCACAAATCCTGTTTGCTGCTCTATAGAAAAGCATTAACCATAAAGTGGACATCCACCTTTTAATGCTATGTAATATTTCGGCTAATTAATTTCTTAATATAACTTTAAGTTATTTGTTTGTTTGTTTGTTTTTTTGTGTTTTTGTGTTTTCCTTACAACAAGCTCTACATTTCCTACATAGTCACAGCCTTCACTAATAGGTGTTCCTGCAAACCGTTCAATGCATAAATGTAAGCATCTAAAATTTGGAGCTCTGTAAAACCTCATAAAATATTTAATCAGCCCAGAATTTTGTCCCATTAACTTATTTAAAGTGTTTCTGTTATTTTATGTACTTTTTCTACATTTGTTGTACTGGATTGGCACCATTTATGGCCATTACATAACTTGTATATGGCATTTGTAACTCTAATTATTAGTTATCAGTGAGCTAGCGAGAATAGGCTAGCTGCCCTGATGTCTCCTATATGCGGCACCCACAAAAATGCAATTCTGCTCTTCTGTCCCTGTCTCTATACAGTACACCCAAGAACCAGCACCATGGAGGACATTATTTAGCAGTATTGAGCAGTCTAAGATATGAAATAAGCACTGGGGTGTACGGTCTATTTGCTTCTGGCATTCTCCAATCACTCCCCCTTCTATATCATTCCTCTCCCCACTTTATAGACTTGTATGGATAGCATGTAACTTGATCCCTCAGTGAGCTCCTAGTCCATTATGTAAAGACAAATGCACTTGTCAACATTTGTCTATAGTATGATGCATTAAAACATTTCTTCCATTAGCATGTACCATTTAAGAGACCAAAATAGTAATAGACATTTACTTAAAGAGGTACTCCGTTACCTTGCTGTCGGAGCTCCGCTTTCCAGCGTCCGGAACTTATTGTTCCGAAAGATGTGTGTGTGGGCTTCCGTGTTCAGGGCCAAACCTCATGACGTTACGCCCGCCCCCTCAACAAAAGTCTATGGAAAGGGGGCGTGACAGCCGGAACAATGACTTCCGGACGCTGGAATGTGGAGTTCCGACAGCAAGGTAACGGAGTACCCCTTTAAACAGGAACTTGTCACAGTGAACAAGCAATCTAGCGTGTCAGAATCATACTATAGAGCAAAAGAAGTTGAGAAAATTGATATGTAATGTTATGGGGAAAAATGTATATGACGTGTATTATATTAATTTCCATCCCTGCTCATTCTGAGTTTAGGAGTCCAGTGGATAGTATATATATATATATATATATATATATATATATATATATATATGCAGCTATATGTTAGCTTACTCATTGACATAGTGCACGAAAAAACATATTGATAGTGCCAGCGATGTAGAATGATAAAACAAAAGCTTTACTTACCTACCTTAGGTCCCTTGCTGGCCCCACTGCAGCTCTTGTTCATCTCCTTCCGATCCCCTGCTGCTCCTGTCTTCTTCCTGATTCCAAGACAAGAGCTCGGTGCAGGAGTTGCCTGTTCAGCCAATCACTGGCTGCAGTGGTGTCTTGTCAGTGATTGGCTTAGTGAGCAGGTCCTTTTTTTCATTTCACTATATCCCAAGCACTATAGAAAAAAATTGCACACTGAAATGCCCCTTTAAGCCCAAAATGAGCCAAGGATATCAATGAACATTATACATTCTACTGAAACTTTAACCACTAAACTATATATCAACCAGCTTGGCTCCTCCTGCTCTGTAACATGAGCCTGGTAAATTGGAAAGCATTTTCCTGGTGCCAAAAATCCATTTAAATGGGGTACTATGGAGAAATCAACTTATCTGATCAGGGGGTTCTGTCCGCTGGGACCCCCTGCAATCTCCGATACAGGGCCCATCCACAAAGTGTTTAGCCCATCCCCCTCAACCCAACCCCCGCCCCCCCCCCCCTCCCGCACCTTTAGAGATGAGTGGGCATGATGGCCCAATCAGCCAAACACTGGCTGGGATGGTCCCACCTCAGCCAGTGATTGGCCAAGCGACCATCACTCCAAGGGTGGGAGCCCGAGTGCTCTGAGGATGGGTGAGTCTCTTTCCCACACTTGTTATATAAACTCCACTCTCTGATAGACCACGGTCCCACAGTCTAAATTAAGTTTTAATTTTAATTACCAGACCCCGGCATCAATTTGATAAATGTAGCGAAAGTCATTGAGCTGTTTTTAGGGCCTCTAATTATAGCATTGTCTAATTCTTCGCTTCTGTATTGTATTAGGCCATTGAAGTTACCTTCAGAAGTGATAGCGGTATTATTCGTGAATAATCATCAGTATTCTGCCGGGACCCCCTGAGCACCAGAACTGTTAAGAAGCCAGAATAATTTTGCTCTGTGCATCTTTAAACCTTCTTCTCAGCAATTGTGCTTCCAGCTAAAATACAGCAAAGGCTAATTTGATTTCTATTGCTTTAGTTTGTCTATCAGTGACAACCCTTTTATACATTTAATTCATTCTCAATTTCTCATAATCAGAGGCAAGGTGTCCCCTAAGGTTACAACCGAGCTTGTCAGAAACATGGGAAAAAATGTACAAAGGTAATCAGTCTATCTGTTCTTTCGGCTGTCCACCGAACGATTAACTAATATCGCATGTCATCTTTTTTAGTAGGGGATTTTTTTTTTTTTTTTTTATTTCATTTTACTTATTTATTTATTTTTTTGTTTCCCATCCAGGAGATACAAGAGGACTAAACACCCTACTGTCAAAACTTGTCATCCTCATTACCTCAAGGCGGACTTCATCTCTTTTATTCTAATTTCATAGTTTTCCGAATTTACAGCCGCTGGAAATTGAGTACAAAATCCATTATCATTTGTATATTTTAATTATGCAAATGAGGCAGCTCAGCTGCAGCGACTGGGTCCTGCAGGGATGCCTAACTTCATTCCGGGTGATTACAATTTATCCAGTCGAGTCACTTTAATTGTAACAAGCTAATTGCATTGTTTCATTTGGCTTTAACAAAACAAAGAGGAGACAGGAAGCTTAATGACATAGACAGGGAATTACTGCGCTCTCCCTTATGTGTGGCTGACACTTTCAATTTCAAGATAGTTAACCCTACAATTGTGGCATGGTGGGCAGGATTGAGGGGGGGGGGTTAGAGGTTTACCCAGGAAAAAAAAATTGCGGCTAAGATACCGAGGCTCTGGTTTACTGTCCATCAAAATCTGGAGCTTTGCTTCATTCCTCTTAAATTAGTGGGAAGATTTCTCAGAAGACGTAATTATTATTGTTATTTTTACTGTGGTTGTTATTCACTTAAAAGTGCTGTTAATTAATGGATATAATTACAGAATCTGGAGAAACAAAAATCATGGGCCTTTTCAGTGAAAGAAGAGTAGCTGAAAGCTTATTGGCCTACAGTATGTACTATATATTCCCATAATAACAATATGTACCTTATAATAAATCACATAGTTATCTTATGACGCTGGAATATAAGGATGAAATATTACTGTATCATTACCATAATCATACTGTTACTGACCAAATCCTGTATACTGAGACCAATATTATCTCAGACCAATATTATACTGAGACCAATATATATATATATATCACTCCCGGACGAAGGTCAGCGTGCTGAAACGCGCGTTGGAGTGACATCATTCCGGTATTATACCAGTTGGCTGAGTGTGGGTATTGTTTGCACATGTTATTTATTGCTTTGTATTTTGCACTCTCTAATGGATTACTATTGACTATTAGCACATGGCACTTTATATTATTAAGCCCATTTTGCACTTGTATTGCCGCATATAAGTGCCATTGTTTTCATGTATAGTCAGCACTTTTACTTCCAACATATACCCCTCTACTCCCATTGCTATACTAACATCATATTTTATAACATGTCCGGTGATGCCGCATTTTTGATGTATTGTTTCCTCATTAATTATATGTGTCTTGTTTTTAATGTATATCAATAAAATTTATTTATACTTTTTTGCTTCTTTTTTGTTTTTTGTTATATTTTGGGAGTTGCAATATATACTTATGGGAATACCCTTAAAGTGGGTGATATTGTAGTAGTCACTGTACTACACACTTACTATTTACACTTTTTGTCTGTTTCTATGTTTATGAGACCAATATTACCAATAAAATACCAACTTATAAAGAGGAAATACCCCCCGCCCCCTACAGTGACCATATATAGATAGATAACACTGTACACAGGCTCTGCAAACCATTTAAGCTATTACAGTTAGATCTGGTGACTCGCAGTTGACATCTTCTCTAAGTGGAGTTGCTCACTTTACTTTTTCTTCTCTATCCAGCATCATGACGATTTATTCCAGCCGCAACTCATGTCCACAGAATCTGCCAGACAAACCTTTTATGCTCCACACCTTCTAGCACTTATAGTGGCTCAGACGGTAGTAATGCCCCCATTGGTGTCCCATACAGTACAGTGGGTACATAAGTGGGTTGGGGAAGAGTAGATAGATCCCTCTATTAAGTAGTTAGGCTGCTCTAGTAGGTAGACAGGCCTCTCTAGGTAGTAGCCCTGTGGTAGGTAGCAGCCCCCTGTAGGTAGAAGGTTCCCTCCAGGCAATAGCCCCCTGTATATAGTAGCAGCCAACTGTACATAGTAGCTGCCTGCAGGTAATAGCAGCCCCCTGTATATAGTAGCAGCCAACTGTACATAGTACCAGCCCTGTGTATATAGTAGCTGCCCCTGCAGGTAGTAGCAGCCCTCTGTATATAGTATCAGCCCCTTGTAGGTAGTAGTAGCCCCCTGTAGTAAGTAAATAGCCCTGAGCGGTACAGCGACCCTGCAGGTTAAGTATCAGTGATGTGCTGCTGATTTTCTGATGGGGCCGACAATGTAAAATATCAACGGCCTGGTGGAGGGATGGCCCGGCTCATCGGAAAAATGCCCAGTGTTCCAATGGCCAGTCTGGATCTATTGGCAACCCCTTAAAAGGAGATGCGGATAATCACCTGAATATAGTCAACTGTTGACTACTTTGGCTCATTTCTAAACTCTATACATATTTTGAATTGTGTCGTATTATGGTGCATTTTGAGTCTAAGTACAAACATTTGAAATTAGTTAACCATGGTCACTGGCTATTGTAGCCAATAGGGCCCATGTCCATATGTGCTTGTATTCATCAGCATCCAATCGATGGCTTAAAGGGGTTCTCCAGCATAAGGTGATTTTAGTTTGTACCTGGCAGACAGTAATGGACATGCTTAGGAAGGATCTGCGCTTGTCTTGGGATAAACGGCTATGTTGTGAGATTACCATAACACTGTGGCTAGCTTTTTGTGAACTTGTATTTCCTGTTTTCAGTTTTCTTGTTTGCCTACAAATCCCATGATACCATTTTCCTCCTTCCCACACATCAGCCACCCCACCCATTGAAACATAAATGAGCTGCAGACCTGTGGTTTTCAATTAGAGTGCCTCCAGCTGTTGCATTACTTGCAGATTGCTCTCTCCACCCATTGAAGCAGACAGGCTCCCTGTCATCAGCTGACTAGTGAGTCAGGTCTCGACCGCATTGCAAGCTGGGAAAAATCCAAGACAGCAGTCATTTTGCATGCTGATAAAAATAAATATTGGAGTGAAAATCACATAAGAATTGTGAGAAAACCGTCACACACAGGTACAGACACTGTATTATGTACTACAGTAACTTTACAGTCCCTGTAGCATAGACAAATAAAAAAATTCCTGGAATACCCCTTTAATCCTGATGTGAACATGCCCTAAAAAAAAAGTTATGGGAGGAAGGACAACCAGTGAACTGGAGACTGGGTCATGGGCACTCGAGGCTCATTGATGTGTGTGGGCAGTGAATTTATTAAGTGCAACTTTTTTACCCAACTTTTTTAAGCTTGCACTTCCTCCCTAAAGACAGTTTCAGTCATGTAAAATTTATCATATTGTTGGGCAATGTATAATGAGTTTCAGCATTTTTTATTTCAATGTACTTTTTTGGCATGTGGATTTTACACCACTGATTAAGTGGAGTGTATAATAATAAATATATAATAAATGTGCCTAAAAATTCATAGCACTTAGGCCAAAAACTAAAAATGACAAGGAAGGCAAAAAGTTGATATGTATATCATACATACCTGAAAAGGCAAAGACAGAAAAAATTGCCAGAAAACAATAACAAAAAGCCTAATAAATCCCTTCTCCCATTCTAGCAACCGTCTTTAAAGAAGCAGCCACAGAACACATTCATTGTAACTCTTACGGTCTTGGGCCAGCGTAATCTTCACCAACAGACGGGCACAGTGCCGACTCCACTCTGCTTATCAGAAATTGTCACAATTCATCAATAATTCCAGTTCAGCTTAAGAATACAACCTGTTAGCCTAAGTGCACATCAGCCTTTCGGTTCCGTTCTCTAAGTCTGTTAAAACAGCAAGACATGAGCTGAGAAAAAAATACTGCAAAACAACAGACACCAGACAAACCCAAAGTAAATGGGATCCATCGGGACCCATTGGTGTCCGTTGTGCAATGAACTGTTCAGCTTTCTCTTCAATGGAGCTCCATATGCAGATGTAAAGGAGCACTTATATATACATAAGAGGAGATTCAACTTCTAGCCTGGCCCTATCTGTAAGAGCCATTTTTTACCACAATATAGGGATATGTCGGCACTTCAGTGAAATCTGTGGTGGTGCCCGAGGTAGGGTAAAGCCACAGGTACAGTGGGGATCAAAAGTTTGGGCACCCCAGGTAAAAATTTGTATTAATGTGCATAAAGAAGCAAAGGAAAGATGGAAAAATCTCCAAAAGGCATCAAATTACAGATTAGACAATCTTATAATATGATCAAAAATGTTAGATTTTATTTCCATCATTTACACTTTCAAAATAACAGAAAACAAAAAAATGGCGTCTGCAAAAGTTTGGGCACCCTGCAGAGTTAATATCTTGTACTGCCCCCTTTGGCAAGTATCACAGCTTGTAAACGCTTTTTGTAGCCAGCCAAGAGTTTTTCAATTCTTGTTTGAGGTATCTTTTCCCATTCTTCCTTACAAAAGTCTTCCAGTTCTTTGAGATTTCTGGGCTGTCTGTCATGCACTGCTCTTTTAAGGTCTATCCATAGATTTTCCATTATGTTGAGGTCAGGAGATTGTGAAGGCCATGGCAAAACCATCAGTTTACGCCTTTTGATGTAATCCCCCGTGGATTTCGAGGTGTGTTTAGGATCATTATCCATTTGTAGAAGCCATCCTCTCTTTAAAGGAGTAGTCCAGTGGTGACTCAGTGGTGAGCAACTTATCCCCTATCCTAAGGATAGGGGATAAGTTGCAGATCGCGGGGGGGTCCGACCGCTGGGGCCCCCTGCGATCTCCTGTACGGAGCCCCGACAGCCCGCGGGAAGGGGGCATGTCGACCTCCGCAACTCTATGGCAGAGCCGAAGCGCTGCCTTCGGCAATCTCCGGCTCTGCCATAGCGATGTATTGAGGGGGCGTGTCGGCCGCCGCTTCGTGCGGGGGTCGACACCCGCTATCTGGGCCGAGAGCCGGGGCCCCGTACAGAGAGATCGCAGCGGTTGGACCCCCCGCGATCTCAAACTTATCCCCTATCCTTAGGATAGGGGATAAGTTTTTCACCACTGGACTACCCCTTTAACTTCAGCTTTTTCACAGATGACATCAAGTTAGCATCCAAAATTTGCAGAAATGTTATTGAATCCATTTTTTCTCTACTAGTGAGATGTTCCCTGTGCCACTGGCTGCAATACAACCCCAAAGCATGCTTGATCCACCCCCATGCTTAACAGTTGGACAGAGGTTCTTTTCATTAAATTCTGTTCCCCTTCTTCTTCAAACGTACCTTTGCTCATTCCGGCCAAAAAGTTACATTTTAACCTCATCAGTCCACAGAACTTGTTTCCAAAATGCATCAGGCTTGTCTATATGTTCATTTGCAAAGTTCAAATGCTGATTTTTGTGGTGAGGACGTAGAAGAGGTTTCCTTCTGATAATGCCATGAAGACCATATTTGTACAAGTATCTCTTTATAGTGGAATAGTGTACCACAACCCCAGTGTCTGCTAGATCTTTCTAGAGGGATTGTGCAGTCAAACGTGGGTTTTGAATTGTTTTTCTCACAATCCTGCGAGCTGTTCTGTCTGACATTTTTCTTGGTCTTCCAGATCTTGCTTTAACTTCCACTGTTCCTGATGGCTGCCATTTCTTAATTACATTCTGAAAAGAGGATATTGACATCTGAAAAAGTTTTGCTATCTTCTTATAGCCTTCTCCAGCTTTGTGAGTATCAACTATTTTCAGTTTCAGATTTCTAGACAACTGCTTAGAAGAACCGATGGTGCTGATTGTTGGGGCAAGGTCAGATGAGTCTAGGCATTAAAAACCTTTGAGATTGACATCACCTGGTCTTCCCAGATGACGATTGAGAACAATCCATGACACTGGCAGGTCTCAGCCTTAGGCAGACAGCTGAGGAAGGCTCCCACGCCGAAACGCGAATTTGTGCTACATTATGGCACAATATAATCTTCACTTTGCATTACTGGTGAGTGCCGGATATCATCCTTCTTTTCTACCACAAACCTTCTATGATATCATACCATTACTCTAAGGCATCAGCGATTTATTAGGTCAAGATCTACAGGGATCTTCAGGCCTCCAGCCTAAGGGGTGCCTTATTCGCTTTGATGAGGAAAATTTTATCAATATAGACAATGCTAGATCATGGATGATCTGTCACAAGAAAAGCTTCATGTTAGTTTTTCTGCTGTATTAGTTTTCCTGCTGTATACTTCTGGCCACCAGGGGGCTCCCTTCTTTGCCAGAACGCATTCCATCTGGTCAAAATCTTAGATTTTGGTCTCTTGCTTATAATGGCAGGAGACCAAACTCAGGCAGTGTTTCTCTGCACTGAGCTTGATTGACAGCCGAAAAGAGCCTCACTGAAAGCTGCACAGACTGAAAGCTGCAAAGAGCCTCACTGAAAGATGCACAGACTGAAAGCTGTTGTACAGAGCTTGAGGTCTTCTATTCATCACAGCGCTGCAACGATGTTAGGGCAGAAGTGGTCCCCCAGCAGACTTCAGTGATGTCATGCCTGCTGGGAAACGCCAACTTTCTCTTGCTGAGAGCAAGAAGAAAGGTAAGATACACAGCTTTTTGAACCTCTGAAATTTTTTTTAAGGGTGGGAGTGTTAGAAGTAGTTCGGGAACATAGCCTAAGTTGGTTTAGAAAAGTTTATTTGTTGACAGGTATTCTTTAACTTATCTCCCCATTTAACCAACAAAAACGAGGCTTGGGGTCTTTCCAAGGAAAAGAATGAGGTGCCTCTTGACCAGCTTTCAAAGGCTTCTACATTTTGTGCTTGGTTCTGATATTGCTCTGGTCTGCATGGTTCATTCAGTACAGTGGGGAAGGACGTTTGCAATAAGGAACCTGCGGCAGCATATAAACTCTATTTAACTGATAGTAATGATAACTGAATAAAGCCAGACCTGGAAGAAACTCAAGAAGCTAAAAAGTTATGCTCCAGTGGATCTACAGCCAGGGATAATCTCTCACATTTTAATAGTCCGCGTTCTCTCAAGCCTGAAGACACAGCTCATCACTTAGCAGTGAACTAACCATCCTAAGTTTTGCATACTGCCACCGCACACTGGGCCGCAAATGGTTCTCCTCACCACCACATAAGAGAAATAGCTTTGTATGTAAAGTCTGGTTTCATAATCTTCATCTTTGCAGATTTGAAAAAGAAAATTCTGCTGCTTCAGTGGTAGAATTTTCGTGGGACCTTGGCGCACAGGGTAGCAATATCACCCAGCTTAAAATCTGAAAAGGGTTTACACATTAAATTTAGCATATAATGTGTGAGCTCATGTGGATAATTTATACAGTACACTGCAGATCACTGTAAAAAAGCACCAACAAAACTCTACTTAAAGCATACTTGCACTTTCAGTTAACATTTTTATGTCCTGTGTGTGTACATGATGAGTACCACTCTTTTTGCATGTTATATTACTTGTCTGTGGCATTTTTCTTTGGTGTATTGTAGGTGGTAAACAGCCAGGTCTCGGCTTTGAGGGAGGTCAAGATGCTATATTTACAATTTGGTCCTTGTCAAAGTTGCTCAGATCCTGAATGTTTGCCCAATTTTTAAGGTTTTAAACTTTTAATACATCAACTGTGAATGTGTCAAGTGGTGCAAGGGGATTACCTACCTACTGGGAATAGCCTACTCCTCCCACCAACTACCTTACCTACTCACTATTGCTGTGCAGGGCAGCAAGGGAGGAATTGTATGGGGCACTATGGGTAGGAAATATGCTTGAAAAGTGCAGAGCCCAAGATGTTTGTCCAACACATTGGCCCTGATTTACTAACAGTGGAGTGTTTATTCTGGAGTGATTTCAATATCACTCGTCTTTTTTTTCAGGCTTCTTTACTATTCTGTCGCACATGTCGGTTATTTTTCTTTTGCACGTTTTTTTTTGTGTCAAACTAGTCAATTGTGTCGCACAAACTCCGAGCTTAAGAAATGAGTCAAAAGGGTTTAGACTTGTTTGTTTAATAAAATTTAATAAATCAAAAGTAATCATGTGTTATAATTTTTCAAACATTACAACAATTATCCTTGTTTATATTGCAAATGTGTTAAAAAGAAAAAAATATATAAACATTAACTATCACAAAAGCATTCAATATTTTATTCATAAAAGTGTTGAACTGTACAAAATGTTTTCAGGTTATAAAACAAGTTACTTTCACAAAAAACACAATGGCAAACAGTCCCTTGTTGGAAATCACTCCATTTTTGGAATTTCTCTCGGCCTATTGGCTGTCGGTTATTCTGTGAGGCAAACTCACACTTTTTCTTGAGTAATTTTGGAAGTACTCTGAGTATTTTTTTGTTTTTGTAGGTAAAACGCCCATTTTTGCATAAAACACACCCATTTCAGAGTGAAAAAAAAACACTCCGAGTGTTTTCTAAAGTGTCTGTTGTGGGACTAAAATTTGGTCGCATAAATAGTCGCACAGACATTGCGACTAAAATTTAGGCGCAATAATCGAGAAAAATAGTCAGTTGGACTTTAGTAAATGAGGGCCATTGTGCATGGAAGACATTTTCATGGGCATTGGGAGGTATATAAAGAAGGAAACAATACACTGGATGTAACTGCGCTGTAAACATTCAGTCGTTAGAGTTGGGATCACAATGATATGGGCACTCTGTGATGGAGCGTATTGGTTTGTGTTCAGTGTTTTCTATTCAGTATCAATATGGTGGTGTTGTCCAGTCACTGTGTGGGGGTGGTAATGGTAGTGGTCATGGTGTGGCAGATTTTTTTTTTGTCCCTTGTATAGTAGTGTTTTTGATTATATTGGTCTGTATTTAGTGGTTTTTATTTGATAATAGTACAATGGTATTATTTAGTTGTTGCCGTGGTAATATGAGGTCTTAGTATATGCCCCTGGTGAGTGATGATTAATACTCTCTACGGAGTTCACAGGCTGGGTTTTTTGGGGGTGCCTTTGGATGTCTTGTCCAGGGTGCTGATAACCCATGCTATGCTACTGTTGCTGAGATATTTTTCAGTTACACTCAATACCCTCAACATCAGGGTGGGTGGTGAGGTCCTATACAAGGACCTGCATTCTGTTCCCACTATGAAGTGAACTCTAGACATCTGATGCAACCACAACCTGTAGACAGGCCAGCTAGAATCTTCTGGAATGATTGTGGTCCCCTAGCTTAAGAATGAAGCTTTATAATTTTATTAGTTAATTATCTAATTAATTATTTAAGCAGCACAGAATGAAGCCTAAGCCTCACAACCCTTGACAAAGCCAGGGTGCTGGTGAAACGTCAGGGAGGCAGGTGATATTTTTAGATAGTGACCTCTCTATTGGTGGACATATGAAAAAATGTAGGACATCTCATTATTGATATAGGACCTTATAAGGAAAGCACAAAGTAGATGGGGACGAAGTGCTAGCCTGCCAATAGCCTATTTAGACGGAGGTAGGTGTGAATGATCCTATAAAATGTCTCACACTCCAGTGTCACCAATATCAATCTACATTGTAAAATGGTGAAGAAAGTCCAAGCAATAATAGAGAGATCAATGACAGTTTTAATCTGTTATGTGTGTTTATACATTAAGTTTTACATTATTACAATAAAAGTTATGTTTTAATGAATCCCTAAGTGAAAGGGCTTTTTGTCTCTGAGGGGGTTTTCCCCAAAGGGATATTGGAATTATACAGAATGGAGCCTTGTCATTGACAAATTTCTTAAAATTCTCACCAAATTCAGCCAACCTGCCTAATTATAAAGCGGAGAGATCAAGGACAGCAGGGTCACAAGTGAGGTACAATATCAGGTTCTGTTGTGGTTGGTTTCTTTTCTGTATAAAATAGGGGAAAAAACATTTAGTTAAGATTTATCTGATAAAAATAATGCTTGGTGAGAAGAATAATGCTGCATGTGTTGCTATTGTTTTAATCAAATTTCCCTTACTGCCCATGGAGACTCTCACTGCAGTGTGAACAGATCTGAAAGAACAACAGAACAAAGTGTGAGAACAACTTGACACAACTCACAGCCTTACATTTACTGCAAAACCTGAAACAATATACAGACATATGTACGGTATCTCTTTTCTATGTATAATTTAAAGACATATCCAGATATAAATCAGTTAACACATAATGAGTTAGTTCTATGAGTGATGGTTCAGCTCATGATGCCAGAACGTGTATGATGTGAGAGGCTACCGAGACAGACAAACACATTTATGGACATATATGCTCTTAAATCTACAAAACCATTCGCAAAATGAGTTTTGTCGCCTTGTGCTCCACATCTCATTGTGTGAGTGAAGCCGAGTGCGCAATTTGGGTCAGTGTGATGTTTAAACTCTTAAATGGTTTCCCTAATCCGCATTAATCTGACTTTAAAGATGAAGCATAATGCTTAATACAGGAGCATAAGAGTTGTTAATGCACGCTCTGCCAATAACAACACATTAATACCGCCGCATACAGACACACGAGCTGCACTTTACATGTCTTGATTAACCCATTAGCCTAAGCCTCAAACAAAGGCATTTCACGTAAATGAATGAATGAATGGGTAGATAGATAGATATGAGATAGATAGATAGAAGATAGATATGAGATAGATAGATAATAGATAGATATGAGATAGATAGATATAAGATAGACAGATAGATAGATATAAGATAGACAGATAGATAGATATGAGATAGATAAATAGAAGAAATGGAGCAGCACAACCAGATAAAGGAATAATGGTGAGTGCCAGCAGGTTGTTGTCCCAGGTTACGGGTCAATATCTAATATTACTCCCACAAAGAATTTCTGCAGCACTCCAAAGTACGTGAAATAACGTTGAATTTTAATAGCCTGACGACATAGCGATGTTTCGGCTGCCCACTTGCAGCCTTTCTCAAGCTTAACATCAGTGATGCTAGCAAAGTATTTATACATGTGATAGACATTCATCAATTAATTTACAGATACATGGTGCAATAAACATCATAAAATTTCATAAATCTCAAAGTGCATAATTTATCAGAAAGTGCTTAGCGTATATGTCAGGAGGTTACTGGTGCATAAAGTGCTTTGGGTGTTTAACATCCTGACAGTAAGTGCATATATTAAGATATAATGACAATAATTGTGTACAGAATTAATAAGGAGGAAGGCGGAGCATATATACATGAATTGCCGGGCACAACAGTTTAGACTGTAATGGCGCAGGATGCTGCTTCCGATCCTCGGCCTTCCACGCCGTCCTGTGTGTCAGTGCGCACGCGCGCCTGTGATTTACTAAGTTACAGGAACAATCACTAGCCGGCATTGCTGGCACCATAGTAACGGCTCTCCTAATGTCCATGCGCATGCGCAGATGCGGATATGTGTCATGAATCACCATGATATGTGCTGGCAGGCTACACGGTATGAATGTGCATCTGCCAGTAGTTTGCTGAACTAGGGGGCAGGTCAGGTCAGCACCTGAAGACCCACTTCTGACCACTGCGGGTGCGCCTTCCTCCTTATTAATTCTGTACAAACTATTGTCATTATATCTTAATATATGCACCTTGTCAGGATGTTAAACACCTATAGCACTTTATGCACCATTAACCTCCTGACATATACGCTAAGCACTTTCTGATAAATTATGCACTTTGAGATTTATGAAATTTTATGATGTTTATTGCACCCTGTATCTATTATGTGAATTAATTGATGAATGTCTATCACATGTATAAATACTTTGCTAGTATCACTGATGTTAAGCTTGAGAAAGGCTGCAAGTGGGCAGCCAAAATGTCGCTATGCCGTCAGGCTAATACATTTCACCGTTATTTCACGTACTTTGGAGTTCTGCAGAAATTCTTTGTGGGAGTAATATTAAATAGATAGATAGATAGGTATGAGATAGATATGAGATAGATACGAGATAGATAGATAGATAGATATGAGATAGATAGATATGAGATAGATAGATAAATAGATATGCGATAGATATTATCTAGATAGATAGATATGAGAGAGAGAGATAGATAGATATGAGATAGATAGATAGATAGATATGAGATAGATAGATAGATATGAGAGAGAGAGATAGATAGATATGAGATAGATAGATAGATAGATAGATATGAGATAGATAGATAGATAGATAGATAGATAGATATGAGAGAGAGAGATAGATAGATAGATATGAGATAGATAGATAAATACTTTCCAGAAGAGCAGCACAACTGACAATCCAGTTCAGAAAAAGTAATAAGGTGAAAGCAGTCACAGGAGGCTTGGTTAAGGACTCCAACTTCACATAGAATTTCGAAACAAAAACGCAGCACACAAAGCACTGAAGACCATTTGTGTGCTGCGGTTTTTTCAAAATTCTAGATAGATAAATAGATATGCGATAGATATGAGATAGATAGATAGATAAGAGATAGATATGAGATAGATAATTGGTAGATAAATAGATATGAGATAGATATGTAGATAGATAAGAGATAGATATGAGATAGATATGAGATAGATAGATAGATAGATAGATAGATAGATAGATAGATAGATATTATAGAAGGGTGGGCAGCACTGTTAAATGTATGCTGGTGCTGCGGGTAAACCCGGTCACAGGTCCAGTAAATCCAATGAAGAGAACAGCAGCACTCAATTCCGTGAAAAAATGTGTGGCGTTATTCAACCAAACATACAGGTGGCAACGTTTCAGCTGTCTCACACAGCCTTTGTCAAGCGGCAAAGGCTGTGTGAGACAGCTGAAACGTCGCTTCCTGTATGTTTGGTTGAATAACGCCACCCATTTTTTCACGGAATTGAGTGCTGCTGTTCTCTTCGTTAGATAGATAGATAGATAGATAGATAGATATGAGATAGATAGATAATTGGTAGATAAATAGATATGAGATAGATATGTAGATAGATAGATATGAGATAGATATGAGATGGATAGATAATTGGTAGATAAATAGATATGACATAGATATATAGATAGATATGAGATAGATAGATATGATATACATAGATATAGATAGATATGAGATACATAGATATAGATAGATAGATAAATAGAAAAATACAAAGCCAGTGCAGCACTTCATAGTAGTGAAAAAAATGTGGGTTTATTCCATCAGAAAATGTGACAAAGCAGCGATGTTTCGATCCTCTCCAGAATCTTTCTCAAGCTAACAACATTAGGACTAAGGTGCTATTTATACACAGAAAACTTGATTCAATAAAAAGTGCAATCAGTGCAATTAAGGTACAGTATATACATAATCCGTACAATATAGTGCTCATCTATACAAAATGATACTATCCTAGTGACATTAGACACTATTTTAATACATACAGAGTGCAAAATAGGTGAATAATACATAAAAGTGACATTAAAAACAATAACAGCCAGAGGAATAGGATCATTGAAAACTGTAAAAATTACATTACTTGTAAATGAAGAAACCAGCGTGTGTGGACATTTCGGCGTCCCGGAAGCTTGCTCCGGGCAAGCCGCACCTACTGTGTGCTAATGCACCTATCCTAGCTCACAAGGACTGGTCACATGGTGTAAACGGCACGAATTGGGTATGCGCATGCGCTCTACACTCCGGGATGCAAATCTTGGTATAGGGCATAGGCGATCATAGTGCAGTCCGGAGGCGGCGCATGTGCATCTCCATATATTGCTAAAACATTAAAGTGACTGTGCAAACAAGGTAATGTATGCTTCAACATGGAAACTGTAGGGCAAAGTGCAATAGAAACATCTGGGCAATCTCATATTGAATAAGAACAAAATGAAATGAAAATGAAGGTAAAAATAAAAAGTAACTAAATGAAAAAAAAAATAAGACAAAATATAAACATAAATGAATAAAAAAATTATAATTATAACAGTTGAAAAAATGAAACAATTAGAAAATGAGAATAAATAAAAATAAACTGGGGAGGAAATATTTGGGTCCATCACACTCATTTCAATCATGCTGAACATGATCAGGCCATTAGACATGAGAGTGGACCAATTTGAGTGTGTCCCCAGCCGCACCGTTGCAGCTTGGGGACACTACCCAAATATCCCTCAGGTGAGTCCCAACTCTTTGGGTAATAGATCTTTACCCTAATGTCATTGTTAACTGTATTTAACCAGTATTAGAACCAGGTCCTGACCATAGTTACAAGATCATTGCAGTGCATTCATGCAGAACCCTCCTCCCCTTGCTATATGAAGACCAACTCTAGAAACGGGGAATTGAAAATAGAAAAATATATATGAGTGTGCCCATGTTTACCGCACATATCCCATGTGAATAAAGTGTATCAAAAATATCAAAAAATATTAGTAAAGTGCTTTAAATAATTTTAAAAAATACAAAAGAGATTTCAAGCCACAAGTATACTATGGAATCCACTTCCTTGATAGTCAAAAACATTTGTAGAAATATTCCTCTGGTTGTGTTGTACCACATTCCTGTAAAATGTGAAAACAACAATCAATAAAATGAAAGTCCATCAGTTATCCTCTATTCAAGCATGGACTATACATCTACAGAGTCCTTCCCAGCATATTAGGGGTAATTTTGAACTCCACATTGAGACCCTGGGGCCTCAGTGTGGATAGTTCAAAAATCCACCTAAGTTCCATCTTTTTCAAAAGTGTAAGGTGTTCACCTTCTCTTTTAAGAGGCGGAATATGATCTAAGATCATGAACTTAAGATCTCTTTCGGTATGTCCCAGCTCCGTAAAATGTTTGGCAACAGGCAGATCTAACCTTCTTTTTCTAATTGTATACCTATGATTATTCAGTCTAGTTTTCATATCGCACTTTGTTTCCCCTATGAACAAAGAAGTCGTCCAGCTCCCAAGATGCAATAAAAGAAGTATTCTTTATTGATCCAACAGATAGGATTGTGTGTCAATCCTATCTGTTGGATCAATAAAGAATACTTCTTTTATTGCATCTTGGGAGCTGGACGACTTCTTTGTTCATATTCCGTACTTGGCCGAGGGCGGGACCGGCACGTCCGTGCTCAGCTGATGCATGTTCCCTAATAGGTGGTGAGCGGAACCGGTATTTTGTTTCCCCTATATACAAAAGTTGACAGGGGCACCAAAGTGCGTAAATTACATGATCATGTTAGATCATATTTAATTTTATAAAGTTTTTTTGTCTGGGGATGTTCAAAAAAAGAACCCTTAGCCATTAAATTACAATTCACGCATGTTCTGCAAGGGAATGAGCCCTTGTTAATCTGTCCAAAATGTCTCTGTTGACTAGAGGGAGCAGTGGAAATGTCAGTTTTAACTAATTTGTCCTTTAGATTTGCTACCCGACCATAGGACATAATGGGTGGAGTTTGTAAAGATTCTATATGTGGATAACCTTTTTGAATAGCCTGCTAAGAGTTTTAAATAATTTTTGAAATTTAAACTGAAGAATCGTTATAAGTGCTAACACATGTTAATCTATTTTGTTCAGTCATTGGTTTCATGGACAGAGTAAGCAATTGATTCCTGTCCATCAAACCTACTTTTTTGCGGTGTATGTCCAACAGTTGTTTGGGGTAACCCCTACGTCTGAAATTGCCCAATACTTTATTAAGGAAAGCCTCAGATTGTTCCTGTCTGTCCGAAATCCTTTTTACACATAAGAATTGGCTATATGGTAATGATCTTACCATATGTCTGGGATGACAGCTGGTATATTGTAATAGAGTATTACAGTCAGTGTCCTTGACAAATAAATCCGTGTGTAATCTGTTGTCTTGTCGTGTTACCAAGGTGTCCAAAAACTGAATCTTATCTGTAGAGTACATAAGGGTGAATTGAATATTAGCATTAATGGAATTCAAAAACCCATGAAATTCAGTCAGTTCAAGTTCAGTGCCGGTCCAAATCAAGAAAATGTTGTCAATATATCGCCACCACTTCGCCACTCGGGTAAAGTGGGGTGATATATAGACGTGTTCCTCCTCCATACTGGCTACCACCATGTTGGCATACGTGGGCGCGACATTCACGCCCATCGCAGTCCCCCTTGTTTGCATAAAGAATTGGTCATTAAACATAAAGTCATTACACTCTACATTAATGGTAAGTAGAGATAGGACAAACTCCATGTTGTCCCTATCACAGCCAGATTGAATTAAGGCTTTACGAACCACATTGATACCTGTCTCATGATCAATGGAAGTATAGAGACTTACAATGTCGAAGGACTCCAGTATGGAGTTAGAGGGAACCACCAGGTCACGAATCTTCACCACAAAATCAGTGGTATCTTGAATGTACGATTTAGCTCCAACTGCAAAATGACGCAAGACCTGATCTAGGAAGACAGAGATATTGTTAAGAATGGAATTACGACTGGAAACAATAGGTCTACCTGGGGGGCACCTGAGGGATTTATGTATTTTGGGCAGTAGGTATAGCATGAGGGTAACCAGATGAGAGGGTGATAAAAAATCATACAAAGGTTTATCAATAATGTCCCCACATAGACACTTCTTCTAATACTACCTTGATTCGGCGCTAAATATCCCACTTTGGATCTTTATTCAGTGGTGTATACACTGATAGATCACTGAGTTGTCTTTGTGCCTCTTCCAGATATAAAGATCGGTCCATGACCAAGACCGCGCCACCTTTGTCCGCAGGCTTGATGACGTGGTCATGGACTAAGGTGTCTAGGACTTCCTTTTCAGGCTTGGTGACGTGGTCATGGACTAAGGTGTCTAGGGCTTCCTTTTCAGCCCTGGTCAGATTATGATGAACAGTAAAACCACAATTTCTTTTTAGATTATCAACATCATGTTTAACAATAGCTTTAAATGCATCTACCACAGGTGATTCTAGAGGAGGGTTAAAGTCACTCTCGATTTTAAATTTTAAATCCTTGCACCTATAGCTTTCTCCTTGTGCTTCAGTTGCTGCAATACTAGTGCAAGGTTGTTCATCAAACCAGATCTGGAGTAAAATTTTTCTCAAGAATTGGTGTAAGTCCATCTCAAATTGGAACCAATACACTGACGTATTTGGACAAAATGTCAAACCCTTGGATAAAAATGATATTTGTATATCGGATAATTGTTTGGACAAAATATTCTTGGGGTAAATCTTGGGAGTCTGAGTCCTGGACGGTTTATAGATAGATAGATAGATAGATATGATAGATAGATAGATATGAGATAGATAGATAGATAGATATGAGATAGATAGATAGATATGAGATAGATAATTGATAGATAAATAGATATGAGATAGATAGATAGATAGATAGATATGAGATAGATACATATGAGATAGAGAGATACGAGATAGATAGATAGATAGATAGGTACACAAAGTCCAGGGTGAGCAGCACCTCAGTATAAAAAAGTCAGTCTGGTGCAGGCAACCGTAAAAGCCCAGGTCCGGGGCCCACGGTAATCCACAGAAAAAAATATGGTTGCAGCACAAAGAAATAGTGATTCAAGGTGGCTTTATTCCAATTTGCTACGTTTCAGCCGCCCATGCGGCTGGTAGATAGATATTAGATAGATATGAGATAGATAGATAGATAGATAGATAGATAGATAAATAGATATAGCATACAGATACACGGCAGCACTCTGATCAAAAGTAGTGGCTTTTATTGAATCACCAAAAATTTTACAGCGAGACGTTTCGGCCATCATCAAGCAATGCAATTCACAAAGTGAGGGGTTTAAATATAGTACAAACAGTGACATCACATCCTGTGGGTGTGTACTTAATTATAATATATAAACAAACAGTGAGTACGGCTACAGCAGCAGTACTCAGAACATCATATATCTCAGGAGACTGACTTTACTGTAAGCATAAACACATGTGACACAACATAATGTATATGCAGCGATCCCATGTGAAGTGTACTGGGTGAAGAATAGCCGATAGAACCTTCAGATCGGGTCAGGATGCTGGTCCCCAGTGATTCATTAATGCATATAGTAGGTCACCGCATGAAGAATAAAAGAAAATAACAGAGAATAAACAAGTAAACGAGAAAAAGCTGCGTTTTTGCCGGCATTCTGCAACTTCTGATGCCGCCGAAAGTGGCGCAGTATGCTCGCACATGCACGCTAGCTTCGTACCATGTTCAGTGAGGGCAGTCCATGCGCGTAATGACATGACATGCTCGCGCATGCGTGTCAACTCTCTGGATGGATAGATAGACAGATACAAAGCAAATAAAAATGGCACAACCAATATCCAGAGTAAGGAAGAAATTCAGGGTGCACGCATATCTGGAACCTGGGTGCGCCGGTTCCTTAATCCAGACAAAGCAAATATGATGCAGCACTCCACAAGTAGCAAAGAAGGTGGTTTTTATTTCATCATGTGCATAGACAACGTTTCACCAGTCTCACACTGGCTTTTTCAAGTGAATAATAGTGATACAGGTGGGTATTTATAGACCGCTTACTGGGTCATGTGACACAAGCAATGTATGATTTACATATGTAAACAGAGACGATCATGGTAGATTGTGCAATAAATAATGCAAAAACATAGTGCTAAGTTCATATATAAACATACAGTAATCATCAGGTATTTAAACATATACATTTTACTTAAAATACAGATAGTGCAGTGACTGTGATCCATAATTACGTGTATAGCCGTGAATGCCTTCCGGGGTCCCGCCACGAGGTTTCCTGATCCCAGGCGCCAAAGCGCCGTGTGTGTAGTGTGCATCAAAGCAGAAGAGAAGTACTTCCGGGTCGGGAGAGCGCGTCCTCGTATCCATAGAAACCCGACTCCGGACTGCGCCGTAACTGGCACATGCTCAGAAGAGTCTTTCTGTGTATCGGTACAAAATGTTCATGCGCAAAGTAAAGCAGAGTCCATATGAGATAAATGTAATCTTGATATATATGCGCAAGAAAAGTATCACCTCCTGGGGACAGCACAATGAGTCACAGTGGGGAACTGAGATTAGTAAAGGTAGCTCAATGTAGAGTAAGTAGTCTGTTGCAATCGCCGGTCCTCATTCATCCTGTGTAGCTGTCAGATAGTGAATATCACTATCTCGTGGTTGCCCATGGTAACCGACTGATAAAGCAGCAGACTGTAGAGATAATAGAGTAAAGAATAAAGAAGGGGGTAATGACTAACTCCACTCGGCGTACATGGGCCAACTCCACTCTCCATAAGTATAACATGAGATTACCGGTGTGCATGAGCCGGAGCCGTATTTTCGTCAACGTCTGTGGACCAATCTTGCATCGGTGTATATGGACCCATATCCGTGTTGTGATGGTCTGTAAAGTACGTCACTGGAAATAGGAAAATAAAGTATTAGAATAACCAAAATAACTCCACCAGGCAAAACCATTTATCTTAGGGCATAGATTACAAGGTCCTGTGCGTATCGGGTCATTAGTTCGTGGGGTGTCTCATGGGTGATGTCCATGGACATGGACAATCCCTGCACCTGTAACAGTACCCATCATGCGCATAGGGTAGTTTACTGTTATACTACCCCTGTGACCCACGCTACCTAGGGACCTGTATCAATTTGCCCCTTCATGCACAACATACATACTGGAGTATAGGTTATCAGTTGGCAGGTTGTGAGTACACAGGTTCACAGGTGCCCATGCAAATACCTATATGTGAGTGAAACGAAAAATGACTTTCGGACAAGACTGAATCAACATTGTTATTCAATAAGAAAAAAACGTGTAGACCTCCCTGTGTCCAAACACTTCATTGAAGCTGGACACACGGAGGCCGATCTCAAATGCATGATTGTAGATCACATTCCTCCCCCCAAAAGAGGGGGTGATAGAATAGCCCTCCTCCAGGTCAGAGAACTCAAGTGGATCCACAACCTCAATACACTCAAACCCAATGGGCTCAATGTTGAGTTCACTGTGCTACCTAAAATGTTGAAACGCTAGTGGGTCTAGCCCGAGATGTTGGGGTACATGAACCCTGCTTAAGGTGAATAGTGATCAATTCTTGTAATTAACTCGATTTCTTTCTTTCTCTCTTCTAGTGCACATGCCTTCCGGGTACCTGCCTTGATGTCAAGCCGCGCCACAGGCTGCACTTCACATACTATCTCACTCTACTATTGACCCATCTACTCCTGTGGAGACAGCATACAACTATTACTCTATATATTCAACTTTTTGAGTAAATTGCCATAACTCCCCCTCCATATACTTACCTTTACCTTCCATCTTCTGTGTACTTCTGTGGACCTGTGTACTCACAACCTGCCAACTGATAACCTATACTCTAGTATGTATGTTGTGCATGAAGGGGCAAATTGATACAGGTCCCTAGGTAGCGTGGGTCACAGGGGTAGTATAACAGTAAACTACCCTATACGCAAGATGGGTACTGTTACAGGTGCAGGGATAGTCCATGTCCATGGACATCACCCATGAGACACCCCACGAACTAATGACCCGATACGCACAGGACCTTGTAATCTATGCCCTAAGATAAATGGTTTTGCCTGGTGGAGTTATTTTGGTTATTCTAATACTTTATTTTCCTATTTCCAGTGACGTACTTTACAGACCATCACACACGGATATCGGTCCATATACACCGATGCAAGATTGGTCCACAGACGTTGACAAAAATACGGCTCCGGCTCATGCACACCGGTAATCTCATGGTATACTTACGGAGAGTGGAGTTGGCCCATGTACGCCGACTGGAGTTAGTCATTACCCCCTTCTTTATTCTTTACTCTATTATCTCTACAGTCTGCTGCTTTATCAGTCGGTTACCATGGGATAGTGATATTCACTAGTGTTGCTCACGAATATTCGCAATTCGAATATTATTCGCGAATATCGCATATTCGTGAATTCGCGAATTTCGCGAATATAGCGCTATATATTCGTAATTACGAATATTTTTTTTTTTTTTCACAGTACACATCACAGTGATCACCACTCTCTGCTTCCAGCTTGTGTGGTGTAAAGAAGGCTGTAATACTACTGTGTGAGACTGGCGTGCGAAACTTCGCATATGCTAATTTTCGCATATGCGAATTTTCGCGTATGCTTATTTTGTATATGCTAATATTCACATATGTTAATTTTCGCATACGCGAATTTACGCATATGTGAAAATAAAACGAGAATATAACGAATATGCGAATATTCGCGAATATATGACGAATATTCGTCCATATATTCGCGAATATTCGTGAATTCGAATATGGCCTATGCCGCTCAACACTAATATTCACTATCTGACAGCTACACAGGATGAATGAGGACCGGCGATTGCAACAGACTACTTACTCTACATTGAGCTACCTTTACTAATCTCAGTTCCCCACTGTGACTCATTGTGCTGTCCCCAGGAGGTGATACTTTTCTTGCGCATATATATCAAGATTACACTTATCTCATATGGACTTTGCTTTACTTTGCGCATGAACATTTTGTACCGATACACAGAAAGACTCTTCTGAGCATGTGCCAGTTACGGCGCAGTCCGGAGTCGGGTTTCTATGGATACGAGGACGCGCTCTCCCGACCCGGAAGTACTTCTCTTCTGCTTTGATGCACACTACACACACGGCGCTTTGGCGCCTGGGATCAGGAAACCTCGTGGCGGGACCCCGGAAGGCATTCACGGCTATTCACGTAATTATGGATCACAGTCACTACACTATCTGCATTTTAAGTAAACCGTATATGTTTATATACCTGATGACTACTGTATGTTTATATATGAACTTAGCACTGTTTTTTGCATTATTTATTGCACAATGTACCATGATCGTCTCTGTTTACATATGTAAATCATGCATTGCTTGTGTCACATGACCCAGTGGGCGGTCTATAAATACCCACCTGTATCACTATTATTCACTTGAAAAAGCCAGTGTGAGACTGGTGAAACGTTGTCTATGCACTTGATGGAATAAAAAACACCTTCTTTGCTACTTGTGGAGTGCTGCATCATATTTGCTTTGTCTAGATAGATAGATAGATAGATAGATAGATAGATAGATATGGAATAGATAGATAGATAGATATGAGATAGATAGATATGAGATAAATATGAGATAGATAGATAGATAGATATGAGATAGATAGATAGATAGATAGATAGATATGAGATAGATAGATAGATAGATAGATAGATAGATAGATAGATATGAGATAGATAGATATGAGATAGATAGATATGAGATAGATAGATAGATAGATAGATATGAGATAAATAGATATGAGATAGATAGATAAGAGATAGATAGATAGATAGATTGGAGATAGATAGATATGAGATAGATAGATATGAGATAGATAGATATGAGATAAATAGATAGATAGATAGATAGATAGAAGATCCGTAATGTTTTAGTTTCTCCATTAGTGGAGTCGCATGAGAACTTATTTGTACTTTGAAATGACCCCTTTCATTTGACCATACAATGTATTGTGAAACCAAAAGAGAATTTTTTGTGAAGGAAATTTTTGTGGGGTTTCACCATTTGGATTGGGTTTTGATTTTTTTGCATACTATTTTTAAAAATAAATAAATAAATAAAAAACAAAGCTGTGTGAGGGCTTGTTTCACATTTATAGGTACTATAGAATTGTGCTTATTTTTCAAAAATGCAACCAATCATTGTTTAGGTTTTACATAAGCACTGAACTGCCACTATTGTTGCTGCTGCTGAGAACCTAAATGGCAGTGGAGGGGGAGATCACACTGCAGTTTTTCCAACCAGGGTGCCTCCTGCTGTTGCAAAACTACACCTTAAAGCACTCTGGGAGTTGTAGTTTTGCAACAGCGGGAGGCATACTGGTTGGGAATCACTGTCACACTGCAGCACTGTGGACATACAGTAGTAAAGGCACTGGTATTTACAAAGGGACAGCTGCCCTGAGCTTAATAGGTGAAAGATGATAGATAAGCATTGATTTACCTTTGAGGAACAGTACAGATTATCTTCAGCAGACAGACTGGCTCACAGATTATAGATACACAGCTCAGGCTTTCTCTCTCTCTCTTTCTCTCTCTCTTTCTCTCTCTCTCTCTCTTACACAGAGCACATGCTAAGCCCCGCCCCCACTTGTGCTGTGTCCTGGTCTCTCTGTTTCTACAGAAAAATTCCAGATACCGACCAGCAGCAATCATCAGATGGCAGAGACATGAGACTTTATAGATATATTTCTGGGTTAAGGAGTCACTTTTGGGTTAATAAAGTGATTTATAAATATGTTAAGAATTAAACTGAAGGGAAGTTGTTTGAGAAGACAGAACCCATTTAAAGATATTTCCAATGTACAAGCATTTCTGAAAATGTCCTGTTTGTGATATATATATATATATATATATATATATATATATATATACTTACTTATTTACTCCCCATGTGCCTGCTATGTTTTGCCCTGTTTCCCTTAATTACGATTCAGGCATCCCCTCAGACGGTCAGGCATAGTCAGTTCAACTGCATATCTCTTAATAGTCTCTACTGTATATAAAAACAAGGGGGATTGTGGGAAAGTGTGTGTGCTCGCACAGGCTTAGGTCAGGTCCTTTGGTAAGTCCCTATGGTTGTGAGTGGTTTAACTTGGTTATTTTGCTACTGCACATGTAAGGGCGTACGTACTATTGCAAAAGCCCACACGGCTGCTTTTGGCTCTTGAAGTGGGGAAGACCAAGGCCTGGTTGGTCGCATTTATTTTTACTACCGATAAAAAACTTATTTCCCTGAGTAACTGTATTGTCAGCAAATAAATGGATCAGCGTTTTGAGTTAGGGCTTTTTGAAAATGCCATCACCAAATTCCTCTTGAGTGGAATCAGCGCTCCATAGCAATAAATGCAAAATTCAATCTTGACTAGTGTGTTGGTGTGACAGGTGGCTGTGGGGGTGGGAGATGTAAAATCATGCAACAGTACCTAACAGAACGGGGAGGTCAGGAGTGGCATAGGAGTCATAGTCCATGCCTGTACAGGGTGCTCAGAAGACCATAGCAGTGAGTGGCAGGCACAAGGGCTTCTCTACATTCAGAGAACAGGAGCGGGTCAGTGTAACAGGCAGCTGCAGACAGAAAGCGACCGGCTTCCAGCAGTGAAGGAGGGTTGCTCTCATTCTGTCCTAGAACATTTTCAACCTCCTGGAAGTATCCATTTCCACGTTGAAAGTTCCGCTACAGAAGTGTGAATTGAGCAGCAAAATCTTATTGAGATCAATGGGGGTCTGCTGCAAGTGGCAGGAAATTCCGTAGTGTGAATGGGGCCCTAGAGGAGTATTCCTGAATATAAAAACGTATCCTCTATCCTAAGGATACGGGATCAGTGTCAGATGCTGGGGGTCCAACCACTGGGACACCCTGCGATCTCTAACAGGGCACCCAAGCTGTCCTTCTAAATAGAGCACGTTGACCACCGCATGAACAGTGGCTAACACGCCCCCTCCATGCAACTCTATGGGAGAGCCAGAGATTCCCAAGTACAGCACATTGGCTCTCCCATAAAGATGAATGGAGGTGGCACAAAGTGACGGCCAACGCGCCCCATTTAGGAGGAAAGCCGGGGCACCACATGGGAGATCGAGGGGGTTCCACAGCTGCTGTACTCCCCGTGATCTGACACTTATCCCCTAAGGATAGAGGATAAGTGTCACGTAGGGGCAGGGAAGGAGAGTACTCTGATCTCGCCCGCTCCCCTATCCCTGCCTACTTATGTACCTGCCCTAACCGACAGGTCTATAATCACAAAGACAGTCCCATCCTGAATACGTGGGGGGAGTAAATGTCAACACAATATAATACAAAGAAACTGTCAAAGTCCGGGACCAGTAGGATACAGGCAACTAACATAAATAAAACTAAACACACACACAAAAGTCAGCAAACCGCGTCAAAGCCAGGAGAGGACAGAAGTACTGAATCGCTATAACCAGAGGGAAGTCGAGTAGGAAGCCAGAAGTCAAGGATGCCAGGTAATACAAAAGATACAGGGTACAAACGCTAGCTACTTAGGTCAGAAGACTGTTTCACAGGCGCTGACTGAGAGCAAACTGCTGGGTTAAATAGTTAGGCCCCAGGTGCTCAATCAGTCAGCTGACCAGCCAGACAGCAAGGTGTAACCCGGCAACCAAACAAACAAAGAACCTGTCAGAACTTATTAACCCTGCAGGTTCTGACAATAAGCTTTTATATCCTAAAGTACTCCTTTAAGGTCATGGAAATTTAAGGGGAAAAAAACATCAGATATGTCTATCCTAGGGGAGGGCACAATCAGACTCCATAACTGGAGACCCATCTGGATCTTTGTGGTGGGACCCCTCTTATTCTATATACACTACCGCCTGTGTATCTTCTAGTAGGCATTGTCTGCTAGAAATGTATGTGTAAAAAAAAAAAAAGATTTTTGAGCAAATATAGCTGATCGGTCTCTGACATTAATCACTGATTGCTTATTAATGCCTTGTCAATGGTTACGTCTATCAGCCCCTTCCCAGTTAGATGTGCGCAAATACTGGTGATTAAGTAGCAGATTAAACATATTCATGAATATTTCAGGGGCTGTTTTTGAAACTTTCCTGTCCTTTTACACTAATAGCCCCATTAAAACTTGTTTACAAGCCAGCGATGAGAGGAACGGCGTGCACTTAAAATTGGAGAGTGGTTCCCCCGGAGAAGCACTCTCAGCCTGCGAGGATGGCATCTGATCGATAGACTTCTTAAAGTAAGACTGTCTGCTTTAACCCAATGGAAGCAGAGGCAAACAGCTGGCGACTTCCCAACTTGTTAATTAACAATGAACAAACTCTGGGTCCCTGGCATGTGCGGTGCAATATTCAAGATAATTCACAATATCGCTTCCTATTACCTTGTAAAAGGCTAAAAGCAGCCAGATTATGACATTGTTTAACAAAGTATCGATCCCGACGCACAGACTTAACTTGAGCATCTGCCAGAAATGTGTTTCTGTTTTACTCACATTAGGTTGCACGTAGCGGTTTTGTGTTTGCACTAAGCAAAAACAATTCTTGCCATCTTTTCAATGGCGGAGGAATCTGGTCAACCAAGACAGATGGGGGGAAGGGGGGGCTTAGTGCATCAGCTGCCCCAACATAAGGTGGGCACCACAGATAGCCTGGGTTCTGAGGCCTGTGACCACCACAGATCATGCACTGTACTGCATTGTACTGTTGCAGTATTCCGGTACCCGTTCTACTTGCCATTGAAGTAATAGGATGATGTGTAGCAGTACATTTATCCCAGTCTGTAAAATCCAGCATGGGTACTATGAGTCGGAATATGTCTTACTTGTATGCATTATATTTTTCTGTACTAATTGGCCTGTGTGTGGTAACTACCGTGGGGTGTAGTGTAATTGGGGTGTTGCTTCGGTATATGAGGGGTTAATTTAACCCCTGTCACTCGTGATGCCAGGGTGAGGGGTTAATACACTGAGGTAAATCTTCGGCCTATCGCCACTCTTCCCAGAAACGATAGGTGCGTGCTTAAATGAATGAAGGTCCACAATAGAGATGAACTTGAACTTGTATAAACTTTACAGAGGTACTTGCGGTACTTCCAATTAACAGCAACAGTCTTAGCAATACAGTCTCTATATAGTACGGCAGTGATTGACAGATGCCGAGGACCATTGACTTATCTAAAGGATTATTAGAATTAGGATTGGTGCAGAGATCCGTCCGGATTTAGGGGTCCATTTAGGTCCGGTGATCTTGCGGAATTAACAGGGATTGAGATAACTCACAGTTTTGTAAAGATGGCCGTTGCCGCAAGGCTTGGGCCTAGTCACTGCTGAGGACAGGTGCGCAGATCCTCCTTCATCAGCAGCCCATGAGGAAAGAGACAGAGTCATGGCCGCCGCTCCCTTATATGGGCAGGGGCAGGGCCGTTTTGGATTGGTCCGTGTCAGCTGTCACTCACCGTTACAATGCATGGTGGGCGATCACCTGACTTCCTCCAAAGGTCCTTGAACCAGGAAACCATAGAGTTTTGGGACGCATCACGTGACCCGCAGGTCTTGCGACGCCACTACAAGGTAAGTACACTGTATTTACATATTTACACATTGAATTTGAATAATTTTAACTATTAAAGCGGTGGCAAGGTGCTAAGTAATGATGAGGACCCCACCGGTACCTAGGGACTCTGACTTTGGGGACCTCACCACAAGGTAACGGATGCAATCCGGTACCGGGACGCCACAAACCCCCTTACTTAAAAACCGTCGACCCCGACGCCTGTCCCCTAAGGCAGAAGGACTAGGGCAGGTAGAACAGGATTGTTAACTAGACAGAATCTATATCCAAACAAAACTTTTATACACATTAGGTACTTTTAAACCTACTAGATATTTTTCTAGGCATTTGAAACATTTTTAGACTAGTAATCCTACTAGACACTTATAAAGGCTTCCTGGACATTTATGAAGCTATCTGGACAATTATGAACCTATCTAGACCTTTAGTTTCTACCTTCTTAGACATTTTAATTAAGCTTACTATACATTTTAAAGCTTACTAGACAATTAGGCAGCTATCTGACATTTCGTTGCTAGCTTCTAAAACATTTTGTTTTAGCACTCTTACACATTTTATGAGGCTAACTAGACATTAGCACAGCTCTCTATACATTTAGCTTCAAGCTGACTAAACATTTTGGAATCTCACGCATTTTTTTTTTTTTTACCTGTTAGTAAACGAAAGGTATACTGGCTAGCCGGAAGCAAGGTCACAGTAAGTTTGGCTGCTAGAGTCTATCGGCTACACGCTACTTACCCCTAGAGCACTTCAAAATAACCTACCTAGGTTACCTTTAGAACTATGTGTCTAATTCTATACTCGCAAGAGCACCTACTGGCCAGGTAGAGCATCTCACACAAGTAATACAGAGAAGAGAAATATGAGTGTACCTAACAGTGGCAGTAATTGGGTATCAATAGGCTACAATTCCTAAGTGTTTCTTTTGAATGTGAGATACATTTTGTTTTTGTGTATGTACTGAAGAAGACTGAAGTAGTACATTTAAGTGAGTAGTCTAGAGTACTATGTGTGCAAGTACTATCTTAAGGGTAAGTTACCCTGTTATTTTTGTTGAGACAGGTGCTAGCGATTGGTGACTAGAAACAATGTCACTCTCGGAGAAGCCAAGAGAGTCACCCATGGAGCAACTACTAAAGCACCTTTTAGCATTTTTATACCTTTATATGTACATGTGTACAAGTATTATTTACATTTTTGTGTTTGGTGTACACGTGCATATATCGGGCAATTTTCTGTGTACAACCTTTACTTACTTTTTATGTACACAGACATGAAGCTAATTTTTTTTTTCTGTGTACAGGAATTATATACATTTTCATTACACATTTATCAACACTCCAACAAGGTTCAGGTGCATACACCTGATAAGGGCAACATTTAGCAGAGAGTCCTATAAATATAGGGTTATGTACATAGAACGGACGTGTAAGGATCTGCAGTCCACCTACACTAGGAGTCTATGGGATACACGGTTTTACCACAATCAGCCGGGCACAAAACTTACAAATCTCCTACTGGCTAGGAGTCTCTTGACCTGATGGTCAGGCACAAAGCTTGATGGTTACATTGCTGAACTTAAAACTGAAACAATCTTAGCACAGTCCTGCTAGGCACATGTCTTGAACTTGGTTACTGTAAAGCAAAAGTGATTAGCACAGAAAAGCAATAAACATTACTTTACAGCCCTTCAAAAGACACTTCTTCTGAATCTTCTTGTGCCTCTAGTAGTTCCTCTATATGTGCCAACATCTGGAGCAGGCAAGGAGTTAATGTAACTCTCCCACACCACACTGGTGAGAGTAGAATGGGCATCAGTAGTATTTAGGGTGACCAGCGGCTTACTGGCCGGGATCACAGTTGGTGCATAGGGTTTTAGCACCATCGCCAAATCAGGAGTAGGGCAAAACACTTTTTTTGCGGTACCCTGGAAGCAGGCAAACTCTCCATTTCAGAAGAGGGCCTTGGTACATAGGTCGGTACTTGTGCAGGAGGCAAACTCTCATTGCTCTGAGAGGGCCTAGGTACGTGCGTTGGTACCTCTGGAACAGACAAACTCTCATTGCTCCGAGAGGGTCTAGGTACGGTCTTTGGTGCCCGCAATTGAGGCTTACTTTCTTGATCTTGAGCAGGACTTGGCACTTTACTGTACACAGAAGATGATTGATGCTGTAGAGGCTCCTCCTCCTTGAGTACGTTGGTGGAGGCATCAGGAGCAGACCACTTCGGCCTCAGGTTGAAGGGATCCAATTCCCAATCTGTGGATGGAAAGTATTTGAAGGGAAGCTGTGTTGGGGCTGTTGGTCTTGTGAACGCTGCAGCCCATTCTCCACGCAGGATCTGGACGGAGGTGTGCTCCACAATTTCACCCACATCCAAGGAGTAGAACTTCGTATGAAGATATGGCCTCTGTACTGCTCGCCGGTTTACGAGGATGGTTTGCCCTGTATGGCAATCTAGGAGTGTCCCATAACCTCTGACCTTGTCGAACTTGGTCACAGTTGTTCTTCGTCGTTCTAGAGGCCCCTCCCCTTCTCGGGGATGGTCCCATTTGCGGATGAATAAAGCTTCCATTTCTTTAGTATTCTCCTGGTAGTGAATTCTTTCCTCAGGAGGCAAATGCACATGCTTAGGGGCGTACAGTTCTCTGTGTCGGACCTTTAATCTGTCCATCAGTTCAGCCAGCTCGGCTTCTTGACGGGCCCTTTCCCTTTGTGCGGCTGGAATTGGTGGGAGTGGCTTCCCAGGTATAAGTTGTAGAACCACGTGCATATACTCGATGAGTCCCGGCTCGTCCCCAAAGATCCACTGGGGCAAATCTGGTGAGCACGGTCGTGCACTTGGCAAAGCAGATAGGGGAATGTTAGGTTCAGGGCTGGAGGAGGAAGAATAGGCCGCCTCTGGCGGGGTACTCACTGCAGACTCCTCTGATGGGATCTCAGCCCACGAGCCCCAAGTTCTGTGGTGAGGGGACAGTTTCACCGGCGATGCACCTCCCGGTGTCCCTGTGCTCTCCGCTGGAGGTGTCTCTGGCCAATCGTCCTCATCATCAGGCAGTGGGGGAAGATTGCAGGCCCCCTCTTCGTCTAATGACATCCGCTGCAGACGGTCAGCAAGTTCTTGGAAAAGTCGGGCTGCGACTGCCGCAATTTTCCGCTGTTCCGGCGCCATTTTGCCATCTTCACCACGTGGAATGCTGCTCTCCGCCATGTCTGTACTCTCCGACTCCCTGTGCAGACTGAAGAGGTCGCTGTGCGAGGTGTCTTTTATAGTGGGCTTCCACAAAATTGCGGCCGGCAGGAAAGACGTCATCGGTGCAGCCCCGACTTCCGGTCCTTCCAGAGACGACTTCTGTATCTCCAAGTTCCCTTTCAGCTGTGATACAGCAACTTGGCAGCCATGCCCAGGGGCGGGGCGCAGCGCGGGCCTTCTTCGCGCGCTTTTCCTGCAGCAGTTTAGCTCCACCTGTGCTGACCGGACCAGAGGATCGCAGCATGAACTCATTGCGCAGTTTACACATCTTAGTTGCAGATAAATTTTCGCCTCCCCCTTTACTTTTCTCGTGGCCCCCTTGTATGGCGCACCACGGACACCACTCCCATACACAACAACACGGTTTGCAGCACATGAATAAAGTTTGTTACTTGGGGGGAGTACACTTTCACTAGTGGCAACTATAGTAGGCACACACCCGAATCCTGTTCGTGACGCCAAAAAGGCTTTGTGGTAACTGCCTTTGGGTGTAGTGTAGTTGAGGTGGTGCTTCGGTATATGAGGGGTTAATTTAACCCCTGTCACTCGTGATGCCACGGTGAGGGTTAATACACTGAGGTAAATCTTCGACCTATCGCCAGTCTTCCCAGAAACGATAGGTGCGTCATTAAATGAATGAAGGTCCACAAGAGAGATGAACTTGAACTTGTATAAACTTTACTGAGGTACTTGTGGTACATCCAATTAACAGCAACAGTCTTAGCAACACAGTCTCTATATAGTACGGCAGTGATTGACAGATGCCGAGGACCATTGACTTATCCAAAGGATTATTAGAATTAGGATTTGTGCAGAGATCCGTCCGAATTTAGGGGTCTATTTAGGTCCGGTGATCTAGCGGAATTAACAGGCATTGAGATAACTCACAGTTTTGTAAAGATGGCCATTGCCGCAAGGCTTGGGCCTAGTCACTGCTGAGGACAGGTGCGCAGATCCTCCTTCATCAGCAGCCCACAAGGAAAGAGAGAGAGTCATGGCTGCCGCTCCCTTATATGGGCAGGGGCAGGGCCATTTTGGATTGGTCCGTGTCAGCTGTCACTCACCGTTACAATGCATGGTGGGCGATCACCTGACTTCCTCCAAAGGTCCTTGAACCAGAAAACCATAGAGTTTTGGAACGCATCACGTGACCCGCAGGTCTTGCGACACCACTACAAGGTAAGTACACTATATTTACATATTTACACATTGAATTTAAATAATTTTAACTATTAAAGGGGTGACAAGGGGCTAACTATTGATGAGGACCCCACCGGTACCTAAGGACTCTGACTTTGGGGACCTCACCACAAGGTAACGGATGCAATCCGGTACCGGGACACCACATGTGCATATACTGTAGTTGATATTTGTGCAAGGGTTTACATTTTCTGTGCTGCCACCTCTGGTGGATTATATGTAAGTGTATGAGAGGAAGGTCGCATGATCCTTCATATATGGGTTTGTCATAGAAACCATTAGAAAGCTCTGTTGGAGAAGTCTCCAAATCTAACCCTCTTACCCCAGAGGTCTAGAAAGAACTAGTCAGACTCAGTCTGGCTTAGGCCTGTAAAGGATCTCCTGGGAGCTTTTCTCTGCAAGGATGTCTGCTGTGCAGACTCTTAGTTAGTTGGTGAATCCCACTGCATTGTGTGTGTATATATATATATATATATATATATATATATATATATATATATATTTATATCTACTCACTAGCTGCTATTAGTCCATGCTGAATACATATCTTTTAAATCCATCTTCAAGAGAGAGAGAATAGTCTTCAGTCAGAAGGGAGAAGAAAACTGCTCTACATCCTACTAAAGGGTATTGTTGTACGAAACCGTGAATATTGCAAGTTGTGAGCCGGTAAGATTCCTTTCTAGCATTATATGGACTGTATCTTCAAGTTAACCCTCAAAGTACTTAACGGATTACTTAATGTATGTAGCTATTATGTGGTGACTGTATGTTGGTATTATTTCAGCACTGTAGGGTGGCATTGTATAGAACTTGTATCCACTGTACAATATGTTATTTTTGCAATGTATGGTGATAGGGACATTGTATAGCATACACTGGGAACTGTATAGAGGTGTTATTTGATATGACACAGTGTCTATGGTGCCATACTGTATGGTTTAGTATGGACATTTGTATACCGTCTGATAGCATACATGTATGGAGAGGCCAGAAAAAGGGAAATGGCACAGGGCCTCACCTGACATAACATAGACTAATGTCATGCAATGATGTCTGGGAAATTTATGCAAATAGACTTGCAGAGTATGGGTATAGTAGACAAGTATTTACCCAAATGATTTGGCTATGGAAGGTGACATGGGATTCTGTTGTTTAGTACATACAATGAAATAGGATAACAAAAAACAAAGTAGCCCCCAACTTTAAATCATCAACACCTTAATGCTTATCCTTGGTTGAACATATTATTCATACTATTAACATTTTAATTTCAAATTTTAGATCAAAGGCATTTTTTTTATATTGGGCCAGAATCGCTACAAGGGCCCTGATGGAAATGCAGTCCTTGGGACAGAGTTGAGCATAGTATAGCACACCCTCAAAAGCAGCAGCATTGGGAACATTATGGTGCAATATGGGGAAGTGTAAGCTGTGAGTCTGGCATTCAAATCTGTTATTTACTAATAATAGTATCAGCAGTCATTCCATGGAGGAGGATCTGTCAATGACCAGTCCTCTGGCTGCTGCATGTCTCTTTATGCAGAATTCACATGACTGTCTTTGTTTTCTCCGCACACTTCACCAAACCCTTATCATGTTATGTGGAGCACAGTGAATCACTCAAGAGTCGGCGTGAACCACGAGTCCCTGGATGGGATTTAAATGAGAGTTTTTACATCAAAATGAAGCATAAAGTAATTAGGTTTAGTGCCTGGGGAAGTAACCCTATACTCTCCAGTCTGCAGTATTTGGAGATGCAGAGTACATTGTACTAGGTTAGGATAGCAGTAGATACACACGCATTAGGAAAACACCAAAGAAATAACAGTCCCCTGGAATCTTATTTTACTTAAAGGGCCCCACTGCTATGATCCCTGCCTGAGCATTATGGTCCCAGCTAGTTTCCTGACTTTTCTTGTTTGCTGCCTGCCCTCACCTTCTGCCTGTTACCTGCATTGACCAAACTCTGCTCGGCCTGACTTTGATATCAGCCTTATTAACTCTGCCTTCTCGCTGCTCCCTGCCTGAGCAATAAGGTCCCAAAGACTCTTAGAGACCAGTTAAGACCCAGCTAGTTTCCTGACTGTTCTCTTATTTTTGCCTGCCCTGACCTTCTGCCTGTTACCTGCATTGACCAAAATTCTGTCTGCCCTGTTACAGTATGTCTTCTGTCTGCTCCTGCCGTCTCACACTACAATGCATTGGAGAGTGCCAGAAAGTTAAACAGATTTGTAAATTACTTGTATTTCCTTCCAGTACTTATCAGCTGCTATATGCTACAGAGGAAACTGTATTGCTTTCTAGGATTCCTTTCTGTCTGAACACAGTGCTCTCTGCTGACACCAGGAACTGCCCAGAGTAGGAGCAAATCCCCATAGAAAACCTCTCCTACTCTGGACAGTTCCTGATACGGACAGAGATGTCAGCAGAGAGCACTGTGATCAGACTGAAATGAACACTAGATGGAAACACAACTTCCTCTGTAGCATATAGCAGCTGATAAGTACTGGAAGGATTAAAAATTTTAAATAGAAGTAATTTACAAATCTGTTTAACTTTCTGGCACCAGTTGATTTTAAAAAATTCCTTTAAGGTCAAAATGAGCTTTGTCCTTAAGGGCTTAGGGGGGTTAAAAAGGCTCCTGAATAAGAAAAGAAACAATCTGATTGGTTGCTATGGTCAACTAGTTAACTTTTCCTCTGCACAGGGCACAAAAAATAAGGCCTCATACAGCATTGTATACAAAAAATAAAAGAGAGGGGTCAGAATAGAACAATTTCAAACAAACTCATCTTGTTAAAAATGTTCATTTTGTTATTTTTTTTTTTTTAAAGCAGCACAATAATAGAAAAGCATTCAAACATTGATATCATTTTAATCATATTGACCCACAAAAAAAACATGATATTCAGACACACACACACAAGGAATCCTATGTGGATTCTGAACTGACACTTTCTGTAGGTTATAATGATAAATCTGATGGTTTTGTAAACCTAACTAAAGTCTTGCCCCCTTTTTTCAAACTCTAATGCAAACTGTAGGGTCTGTGGGTTTCCTTCTGATTTTCTGTGCATGTAAGAATCAATTTTGGCACACCGGCAACGCGCCAGAATTGTGTCTCACAACCCTAGAAAAAAGTGTGGGTATCATGATAATTAATCCCCATCAGTGTTTGCCAACCAGGGTCCCTCCATCTGTCGCGAAACAACAACTACCAGCATGCCCAGACAGCCTTTGACTGACCCGGAGTGCTGGGAGTTGTAGTTTCCCAACATCTGGAGGCATCCTAGTTGGTAAACACTTTATTAAGAAAAGTCTAAATTGGTGACAAAACCAACCCCACCATTACAGAGGAATACTGCATGCAGCCTCCCTGTGTCCAGCCTATGGATGCCAGTCATGTGCACAAAGTACATACAATAGTCAATAGTTGTATTTAGTTTAGATGAAAAATAATTCTGAATAAGCGTAGAAAAATAAAGGTGTCTACCCACCCAGGTATAAATGAGCTCCCGGTCAGATCATACAATGATCACAGGAATGACACAGCACTGATATAGATACACACATCAATGCCCAGCAGGAAGAATTGCTAATGTGGTGGCCCAGTACAGGAGTTGCACCGCTGTACCCTTGCTGCCCTGTCAATCAGACTCCATTCAGTGACCCCTGTACCCCCCCTTTACCTATGTTCCATAAATACTACTAAGTGCCTATGTTATTCAATGTAATGTACATATATTGTTATATACATTAAAGTAATGTTGCTATGTGTTGTAACCAAGGAAGGTACCAGTGACCATGTGACCTACAGGGTGACCTATGGGACCCCTCCAGAGTCTCCTCCGTATAAACCCTGGGAGGAGCTAGTTTAAACTCTTCGGCTCTTCGTCTACTCTTAGTCTCTTCTCTACTGAGTGCATCAAGGACAAGTCCAGAGAGAGTGTCTGGTATCCTGAGGAGGCCCAAAGCCTACCACGCAGCCACGCATCCACAAGTCCACTACCCCACAGGTGAACGTCAAAACCTGGTAAGCTACAAATGGGGTGAAGCCTGTCTAGTCAGTCCCAGTCAAGTCAGTTAAGATTTATCAGTGTCAAGTCAGCGTGGCCCTGCATCAAATTGTCCAAATCCACTACAAGTCTCAGCGAGCCCTAAAGTCTCTGAAGTCAACGGTCACCTCATTGAGCCTGGCTAAGCTGTTAAGACTGTTACACCTGTCTATCTCAGTAAAGCTGCCGTTGTTCCGTAACTTGGCATCGGAGTCATTATTTGCCCCCGTGCCTAGCCCAGGATCCAGCGGTATACCTTTGGGTGGTGAAGAGATTAAACCAGGCCCTGGCGTCACGAAAACATGGGGTTAATGCCATCTGCCCCTAAGGTAACAACATCTGCCCTCATCACACCCTCACCACACTAAGATGAAACTGTGCTAGCATTGCACGTGGCATTACAGGATGGGTGGAACTGGGGATAGGGGTAATATGGAAAATATATATTTATGAACCTGGCAGAAAGGGGGACACCAGGCAGCATCCAATGTGGCTCCGTGTGATCTACTGTATAGAAACATGCTCTATTCTAACCTAACTGATGGTGATGTAAACAGGGTCCCCTGTGACTCAGCTGGTGATGCAAGTGAAGGACAAATGTCCTCTCTCTTGAGATAAGGGCTACATTGCCAAGCTAGTCAGATAATCTCTTCCTTCCTTCATAGGGACACACCATATGGTTACTCAATGGTAGGACATCATACATTGAGACCTAAAAACCACTGGTCATCAGGGACTGACACACTAAGTTAGAGGACACCAATGAGGCCAATGGACTTCAGGAACTGGAACACCAAACCACAATGAGATAGGGACTGTGGGACTGAACCACAAGGATAGGTGGGACCAGAGAGGCAGTAAACCTCAGGACCCACAGCAGATACATCCCTTTCTACTCCACTCAGTGACACTATCTTTAACCCCGTAAGGACAAGACCATTTTAACCTTAAATGGGCACTGTCATGAAGTAAAAAAATTGATATGTTGTAGTACTTAAGTACTACAACATATCTCTAATATACTTTAATTAAAAAAGTGATTTTAAACAAGTTTAAAATCTCTTTTAAATTCGGCCACTAGGGGTCGCCCTCCTATTGACCGAATGCATTCGGCAGTGACGTCACTACTGAATTTCGACTCATTTAAGCCTGGCAATGAGTCGAAATTCAGGCACTGCGGTGCTCGCTCCCGCCTGTCAATCAAACAGGCGAGAGCGAGCACGCTGATAGCTGGGGCTGCGCGCATTGGCCAGCTCCACTGGCCTCGCGCGCGGCCCCGCCCACCCCCGTTACCCTGTCCCCACGAGCGCGATTGCTACCATCACCGCTAGCGGGGTCCCTGTGTCCACTAGCGGTGTCACAAGAATGCCGAGCTCGGCTCTGTTCCCCGTCCCTGTCAGCTCTCAGGGTACGGGAACAGATTTAAAAGCCTCGCGCGCAGCTAACGTAGTACTGCGCATGCGCAGTACTACGCAAATAGCGTAGGGCTAACGCCAGGCTCCTAGCGCTGCCTACGTTAGCCCTACGCTATTTGCATAGTGCTGCGCCTGCGCAGTACTACGTTAGCCGTGCGCGAGGCTTTTAAATCTATTCCCGTACCCTGAGAGCAGACAGGGACGGTGAACAGAGCCACGCTTGGCATTCTTGTGACACCGCTAGTGGGCACAGGGACCCCGCTAGCGGTGATGGTAGCGCTCGCGGGGGACACATTTGACACCGCTAGTGGGCACAGGGACCCCGCTAGCGGTGATGGTAGCGATCGCGCTCACGGGGGGCACATTTGACACTGCTAGTGGGCACAGGGACCCCGCTAGCAGTGATGGTAGCGATTGTGCTTGCGGGGGGAACATTTGACACCGCTAGTGAGCACAGAGACCCCGCTAGCGGTGATGGTAGCGATCGCGCTCGCGGGAGGCATTCTTGTGACACTATGACATTAGACCAGCTGTTTCACAACTACAATTCTCAGCATGGCCTGACAGCTAATAGCAGTCATGGCATGCTGGGAGTTGTAGTTGGGAAACAGCTGGAGGCACCCTATTAGATAAATAACACTCATGCATAGACAATGTGAGGGTGGAAGCAAGCGCCCAGCAAGGCGTCAGTGACGTCACACCTGTTGGGAAGAGCTGCTTTCTGCCCTGCTTAATAGAGCAGATTTAGAAGCACTAAATCTGCTCTATTAAAGCGATTAAAACTTTTTTTTGAAGCCAGGTAGGGGGTTAGGGCTAGATTACTACTAGGTAGGGACATATTAGATTATATAGTACTTGATGGGAGCTACCCTTTAAGGACCAGGCCAATTTTATTTTTGCGTTTTTGTTTTTTCCTCCTCACATTCTAAAATCCATAACTCTTTAATATTTCCATCAACAGACCCATATAAGGGCTTGTTTTTTACTTGACCATTTGTACTAAAAAATTTTAGAGAGGCAATTTTAATGAAAACCACAATTTTGCACATTTTGGAGGATTTTGTTTTCACACTGTCCACTTTACGGTACAAATGACATGCATTCTTTATTCTGTGGGTCAATACGATTAAAATGATACCATGTCTAGATACTTTTATATTTTTGTACCGCTTAAATAAAATCTAAAACTTTTTGTACAAAATCAGTAATCTAAAAATCGCCCTAATTTGACCACCTATAACTTTTTCATTTTTTATGTATATAGGGCGGTATGAGGGCTTATTTTTAGCGCAGTCATCTGTACTTTTTATAGATAACCCATTTGCATATATAAAACTTTTAGATAATTTTTTATTCTTTTTTTTTTTTTTAAATAAAATATGACTAAAAAGCAGCATTTTTGGATTTTTAAATTTTTTACATTTACGCCGTTCACCATACGGTATCATTAACATTATATTTTGATAGTTCGGATATTTACGCATGCGGCAATACCAAATACGTTTATTTTAAAAAATGTACGCTTTTTCGAGGTAAAATGGGAAAAACTGACAATTTTCATTTTTATTGAGGGAGGGGATTTTTCACTTTTTTTATTTTTTATTTTTAAATTTTTCAACTTTTTTTTACACTTTGTTCATTTGATTGCTAATACTGTTCAGTGCTATGCATAGGGCATAGCACTGATCAGTATTATAGATGATCTTCTGCTCTGCTCGATCTCAGACCAGAGCAGAAGACGCCGGGAGACGGGCGGAGGCAGGTGAGGGGACCTCCGGACGCCATTACAGATGATTGGATCCATGCGGCAGCACTGCGGGCGATCCATTCATCTATTCTAACATGGGCACTGCCGGAGATGCCATGATCTGTATTGATCACGGCATCTGAGGGGTTAATGGCAGACATCCGCGCGATCACGGATATCGGCCATTAGCGGCCGGTCCCCGGCTGCCGTGTATGACGCGAGCACCGCTCCGATGCTCGCGGTCATACACAGGACGTAAATGTACATTCTGGTGCGCTAAGTACCACCGCACCAGGACGTACATTTATGTCCGTGGTCATTAAGGGGTTAATGCTTGCTATGGGCAACCAGAATTACACAGCTTTATTTTATTTTACTACTTTAAGAAAAATTCTAACTACATGCATCAAAATTTGTAAAATTGTCCTCTTCTGACCCCTATAACTTTTTTATTTTTCCGCATAAGGGGCTATTTCAGGGCTTATTTTTTTTGTGCCATGATCAGTAGTTTTCATCAGTACCATTTTTATTTTGATGGGACTTTTTGATCACTTTTTATATATATTATGATATAGGTATATGAAGTGACCAAAAATGCACACTTTTGGACTTTACTATTTTTTTTTTATGTGTACGCCATTGACCGTTGAATAGTTTGGACATTTGCGCACACGGCGGTACCACATATGAATATGTTTATTTTTTATAACATCATTTAAAAAAAAAAAAGGAAATGGGAGGATTCAAACTGTTATTAGGATTGGGTTAATTCACTTTTATTAACTTTTTTTAATACACTTTTTACTTTTTTTTCAGTCCCCATAGGGGGCTATACCATGCAATCTTTTGATTGCATACACTGATCAATGCTGAGCGTTGGCTCAGCATTGATCAGTGTTACGGGATTCTGCTGCTCCAGCCTGCAGAACCTGGCCAGAGCCTCAGAGCATCGCAGTGGGCTGTCCCACTGTCCACTTAGCTGAGTAGGACCCTCGATTTCACCGCAGATGTCCTGAATATCTAACCCGAGTTTAGACACGGCAATCAACTTCACAGCGATCAGCTTCACCTTTTCCTCTACACACGTTTTGATAAACACTTTTTTAAAAATGTTGAGGGGAGATTCATCCAAACTTGTGCAGAGAAAAAGTCTACCAGTTGCCCATAGCAACCAATCAGATTTCTTCTTTCATTTTAGATAAAGCCTCTGAAAAATGAAAGACGCAATCTGATTGGTTGCTATGGGCAACTGCTCAACATTTCCTCAGCACAAGTTTTGATGAATCTCCACCGTTATTTTTACTGTACGGTGAACTGTGTAAATTTAAAACTTTAAGGAATGACAAAATCTTTTTTTTTTCTACTTCCACAACATAAAACTTAGCAAAAAAAACTTAAAAGACTTAGCAAAAATTGAACAGTAAAATATATATGAACCACAAAATCTTCCTTATTACCACAAAGATTCACCTCATTCTTTTGTTATGGCTGTGCTTGGAGATGTGGTGATATCTTTGTTGCTGTAGTGCACCTAGGTTCATCTTCCTGAGGAAAACGTGTCTCTATGAATCCTTTCTAAAGGTTTGATATGGCCTCTGGTGTCTCCCTGGAGTCTCCACACCGAGTGACACGAGCTGCCATCTTTTCTCTTTCCCAGAGTATGACTTGTGAGGTAAAAATGTATCATGTGATGTATGTGAGAGATTTGGGTACAATGAGCCACAATTTGAGATGTCCCCAAACTCTGTCCAACATGAGACACATTAATGACTGTGATGAGTTTTATACAGTAGGGAGCAAAATAACATGCGGAATGCAAACCCCACACTACTGATAAATTCTCCCACTGTCTTAACCCCTTAAGGAGGAGCACCATATATGTACGGCACTGCTAAGAGTTACTTAGTTGAATAGCGCAGTACATTTACACGGCTGCGTTCCGGGATCACCACGTCTCCGGAATGCGATGATCGGGCCGGGATGGTTGCTAGCATATAACAACAGCCACCCCGGCATATCACCCAGGGGGTGCCCTGAACGGCGAATCACAGCTCCTCCAGGCAAGTCGGGTCTCTGGTGACCAAGTGGCCTGGAAAATAAGGGTGATTGGTGCTGTCCGAAACACTGGTGCCACTTCACGATCGCTGTGATTGGTCGGCCGGGACTCACTGTACCCCTTGTTACATTCATTGAGGGGCATAGTTTCCAAAATGGGATCACAAATGGGGGAGGGGGTCCACTGTTCTGGCACCATGGGGGCTTTGTAAACTCACATGGCCCCCCGACTTCAATTCCAGTTAAATTCTCTCTCCCAAAGGCCAATGGCGCTCCTTCTCTTATGAGCCCTGTTGTGTACCCGCAGAGGACTTTATGTCCACATATGGGGTATTTCTATACCCAGAAGAAATAGGGTTATAAATGTAGGGGGGCTTTTTCTCCTATTACCCCTTGTGAAAATGAAAAATTTGGGATAACACCAGCATTTTAGTGAAAAAAATCAAATTTTTCATTTTCATGTCCAAATTTAACAAAACTTCGTCAAACACTTGTGGGTGTTAAGGTTCACTGTACCCCTTGTTACATTGTTACATTCCTTGAGGGTGTAGTTTCCCAAATAATGGGCCATGTGGGGCATTTTTTTGCTGTTCTGGCACCATGGAGGCTTCCTAGATGCAACAAGCCCCCCAAAAACCATTTCAGCAAAATTCTCTCTCTAAAAGCCAAATTTAGCTCCTTCTCTTCTGAGCCCTGTAGTGCACTCGTAGAGCACTTTACGTCCACATATGGGTTATTCCCATACTCAGAAGAAAAAGGTTACACATTTTGAGGAGCTTTTTCTCCTATTACCCCTTGTGAAAATGAAAAATTTGGGGTAATTAACATTAGCATTTTAGTGTTAAGGCTCACTGTACCCCTTGTTATGTTCCTTGAGAGGTGTAGTGTGTATTTTCCTAAATAGTGTGCCATGTGTCTCTTCTGAGCCCTGTAATGCGCTCGCAAAGCACTTTACATCCACATATGAGATATTTCCATATGGGAGAGAAATTGGGTTACAAAACAGCTGAGAGGACGGGGGAGGGTCCCTACCTGCCCCCTCTCCGTCCGATCGGCGATCTGCTGCTCCATGCCTGGTAATTAATAAATGTGATTAATAAATGTGATTTCCCTGATAAAAGTTTGAATCCCCCCCTCCCATTTAAAAAAAAAATATGTAAACAAAAATTTACATAAACATATGTGGTATCGCCGCGTGTAAATGTCCGAACCATAAAAATATATTGTTAATTAAACCACATGGTCAATGGTATACATGTAAACAAATTCCAAAGTCCAAAATTGCATATTTTTTTCCCCTTTGCATGCCCTAAAATTTTTTTATAAAAAGCGATCAAAAGTCTCATAAAAAAAATGATACAGATAAAAACTACAGACCACGGCGTAAAAAACTAGTCCCGTATACGGAAAAATAAAAAAGTTATAGGGGTCAGAAGAAGACAATTTCAAACATTCGAATTTTCGTACAAAAAGTTATAGTTTTTTAAGTAAAATAAAATCAAACCTATATATGTTTGATATCATTTTAATCGTATGGACCTACAGAATAAATCATTTTTACCGAAAAGCGCACTGTGTATAATCGGAAACCCCCAAAATTTACAAAATGGCTCTTTTTTTAAATTTTTTTTTTTATTTTGCCTCACAAATATTTGTGAGGCAAAATTGTGAAAAAAAATGCATCATTTTGTAAATTTTGGGGGCTTTCGGTTCTATGCAGTGCACTTTTGTCATAGATTAAGTGGGGAAATGATTGACAGTATTACAAAGTAAAATTGGTGGCACAAAAAAACAAGCCCTCATATGGGTCTGTAGGTGAAAATCGAAAGCGTTATGATTTTTCGGAGGCGAGAAGGAAAAAACAAAAGTGCAAAAATGAAAAATGACTCTGACCTCAAAGGGTTAAATCTACCCTATCCACCGCTCCCCTATGCCTCTTTCCTCAGCCTATAACTTGGCTCCCATTGCTCAGCAAATTCAGTTCAAAATATTAATATGAACAGACAAGGCCACAACCTGTCACCCAGGGATCAAGTCCTGCAGGAACACATGGGAAAAGGTTTCCTGCACTTTTACCACAGCAGGAACAGTGGGGGGAGATTTATCAAAACCTGTGTAGAGGAAGAGTGGTGCAGTTGCCCATAGTAACCAATCAGATCACTTCTTTCCTTTTTCACAGGCCTCATTAGAAAAGAAAGAAGTAGATTGGTTGCTATGGGCAACTGCACCACTCTTCCTCCCCCACTGTTTCCATTAACGGGTGTCCTGCAGGACCAGACTGTGAGTGAAAAACTTGTGAGTTCCCACACTTTTCTCAGGACTTAACCTCTGCTGTCCCCTCCATACATCTCTGACCTGATCTCCTGATACATCCCTTCATGTAGTACCTGTACCTTACAGGACTTCCATCTGTTCTCTTCCCTTGTCTGCTCCTCATGCAATCTTCTCCAAGACTTCTCCCATAGTTCTCCCATGCTCCAGAACTACCCAACAATTAAGACTATTATGCACAACATTAAAACCTTCAACATTAAAGGGGTACTCTGCCCCTAGCATCTTATCCACTAACCGAAGGATAGGGCATAAGATGTCTGATCTCGGGGTCCCACTGCTGGGGACCCCCAGGATCTCTGCTGCAGCACCCCGCTATCATTACTGCACAGAGCAAACTCGCTCTGTGTCTAATGACTGGCGATACAGGGGCTGGAGCATTGTGCCGTCACGGCTCCGCCCCCTTGTGACATCACAACCCACCCCCTTAATGCAAGTCTATGGGAGGGGGCGTGGTGGCCATCACCCTCTCATAGACTTGTATTGAGGGGCGGGCTGTGACCTCACGATGCTCCGGCCCCTGTATTGCCCGTCATTACGCACAGAGCGAGTTTGCTCTGTGCAGTAATGATAGCGGGGTGCTGCAGCAGAGATCCCGGGGGTCCCCAGCAGCAGGACCACTGCGATCTAACATCTTATCCTCCTTTGGATAGGGTATAAGATGTTAGGGGCGGAGTACCCCTTTAACTTCAAAACCCCATCACCTCAGAAAATGCCTACAACCTTTACAGCAACCCTTCTGTCACGGCTCTGATATATTATCTGTTGCGTCCTCAGCTACTGTCTCCTTCTCCCTCCAAATCCTGTATACTGAGACCAATATTACCAATAATAATGCCAGTATACCAGGAGGAAATATTATCACCATACATAGCACCATTATATTGTTACTGACAAAATCCTGTATACTGAGAACAATATTACCAATAATAATGCCAGTATACCAGGAGGAAATATTATCACCATACATAGCGCCATTATATTGTTACTGACAAAAAAAATCCTGTATACTGAGAACAATATTACCAATAATAATGCCAGTATACCAGGAGGAAATATTATCACCATACATAGCACCATTATATTGTTACTGACAAAATCCTGTATACTGAGAACAATATTACCAATAATAATGCCAGTATACCAGGAGGAAATATTATCACCATACATAGCGCCCTTATATTGTTACTGACAAAAAAATCCTGTATACTGAGAACAATATTATCAATAATACCAGAATACAAGGAGGAATATTATCACCATGTATATTACCATCATACTGTTACAAATGAAATCCTGTATACTACCAATATTACCAAATATACCAATACATAAGAAGGATTATCATGACCATATATAGTACCATTATACTATTACTGACCAAATCCTGTGTACTGAGACGAATATTACCAACAATACCAGTACACAAGGAGGAATATTATCAACATACATATTACCATCATACTATTACTAACGAAATACTGTATACTGACCAATATTACCAATAATACTAGTATACAAAGAAGGAATATCATCATCATACAAATTACCATCATTCTGTTACTGACAATTCCTGTATACAGAGACCAATATAAGCAATAATACCAGTATATAAAATGGAAATATCACCCAAATAGCAGTTAGGCCTCCTCTGTGCCACCATATGGGAGTTAAATCCCCCACTCTGTCCAGCCACTCAATAATTTAATAGTAGTTAGAACCCCCACACTGTCCTTATAGCACTGTTAGGTCCTTATTACTTACCTATGTCCTCCACACTGTCCCTATAGCACTGTTAGGTCCCTATTACATAAGTAGGTCCTCCACACTATCCCTATATAGTACAGGTAGAGATGTATAGCATATGTGACGTATATAATACAGATGAAGGTAGAGATGTGATTATATAATACAGGTGAAGGTGGAGATGTGATGTATATAATACAGGTGAAGGTAGAGATGTGATGTATATAATACAGGTGAAGGTAGAGATGTGATGTATATAATACAGGTGAAGGTGGAGATGTGATGTATATAATACAGGTGAAGGTAGAGATGTGATGTATATAATACAGGTGAAGGTAGAGATGTGATGTATATAATACAGGTGAAGGTAGAGATGTGATGTATATAATACAGGTGAAGGAAGAGATGTGATGTATATAATACAGGTGAAGGTAGAGATGTGATGTATATAATACAGGTGAGGGTAGAGATGTGATGTATATAATACAGGTGAAGGTAGAGATGTGATGTATATAATACAGGTGAAGGTAGAGATGTGATGTATATAATACAGGTGAGGGTAGAGATGTGATGTATATAATACAGATGAAGATAGAGATGTGATGTATATAATACAGGTGAAGGTATAGATGTAATGTATATAATACAGGTGAGGATAGAGATGTGATGTATATAATACAGGTGAGGATAGAGATGTGATGTATATAATACAGGTGAAGGTAGAGATGTGATGTATATAATACAGGTGAAGGTAGAGATGTGATGTATATAATACAGGTGAAGGAAGAGATGTGATGTATATAATACAGGTGAAGGTAGAGATGTGATGTATATAATACAGGCGAGGGTAGAGATGTGATGTATATAATACAGGTGAAGGTAGAGATGTGATGTATATAATACAGATGAAGGTATAGATGTGATGTATATAATACAGGTGAGGGTAGAGATGTGCTGTATATAATACAGGCGAGGGTAGACATGTGATGTATATAATACAGGTGAAGGTAGAGATGTGATGTATATAATACAGGTGAGGGTAGAGATGTGCTGTATATAATACAGGCGAGGGTAGAGATGTGATGTATATAATAAAGGTGAAGGTAGAGATGTGATGTATATAATACAGGTGAGGGTAGAGATGTGATGTATATAATACAGGTGAAGGTAGAGATGTGATGTATATAATACAGGTGAAGGTAGAGATGTGATGTATATAATACAGGTGAGGGTATAGATGTGATGTATATAATACAGGTGAAGGTATAGATGTGATGTATATAATACAGGTGAAGGCAGAGATGTGATGTATATAATACAGGTAAAGGTAGGGACGAGATTTATATAATACAGGTGAAGGTAGAGATGTGATGTATATAATACAGGTGAAGGTAGAGATGTGATGTATATAATACAGGTGAGGGTATAGATGTGATGTATATAATAAAGGTGAAGGTATAGATGTGATGTATATACAGGTGAGGGTATAGATGTGATGTATATACAGGTGAGGGTAGAGATATGATGTATATAATACAGGTGAGGATATAGATGTGATGTATATAGTACAGGTGAAGGTATAGATGTGATGTATATAGTACAGGTGAGGGTATAGATGTGATGTATATATACAGGTGAAGGTATAGATGTGATATATATAATACAGGTGAGGGTATAGATGTGATGTATATAATACAGGTGAAGGTAGAGATGTGATGTATATAATACAGGTGAGGGTAGAGATGTGATGTATATAATACAGGTGAGGGTATAGATTTGATGTGTATAATACAGGTGAGGGTAGAGATGTGATGTATATGCAGGTGAGGGTATAGATGTGATGTATATACAGGTGAGGGTAGAGATATGATGTATATAATACAGGTGAGGATATAGATGTGATGTATATAGTACAGGTGAAGGTATAGATGGGATGTATATAGTACAGGTGAGGGTATAGATGTGATGTATATAATACAGGTGAAGGTATAGATGTGATGTATATAATACAGGTGAGGGTATAGATGTGATGTATATAATACAGGTGAAGGTAGAGATGTGATGTATATAATACAGGTGAGGGTAGAGATGTGATGTATATAATACAGGTGAGGGTATAGATTTGATGTATATAATAAAGGTGAGGGTAGAGATGTGATGTATATAATACAGGTGAGGATAGAGATGTGATGTATATAATACAGGTGAGGGTATAGATGTGATGTATATAATACAGGTGAAGGTAGAGATGTGATGTATATAATACAGGTGAGGGTAGAGATGTGATGTATATAATACAGGTGAGGGTATAGATTTGATGTGTATAATACAGGTGAGGGTAGAGATGTGATGTATATAATACAGGTGAGGGTAGAGATGTGATGTATATAATACAGGTGAAGGTAGAGATGTGATGTATATAATACAGGTGAGGGTATAGATGTGATGTATATAATACAGGTGAAGGTATAGATGTGATGTATATGCAGGTGAGGGTATAGATGTGATGTATATACAGGTGAGGGTAGAGATATGATGTATATAATACAGGTGAGGATATAGATGTGATGTATATAGTACAGGTGAAGGTATAGATGGGATGTATATAGTACAGGTGAGGGTATAGATGTGATGTATATAATACAGGTGAAGGTATAGATGTGATGTATATAATACAGGTGAGGGTATAGATGTGATGTATATAATACAGGTGAAGGTAGAGATGTGATGTATATAATACAGGTGAGGGTAGAGATGTGATGTATATAATACAGGTGAGGGTATAGATTTGATGTATATAATAAAGGTGAGGGTAGAGATGTGATGTATATAATACAGGTGAGGATAGAGATGTGATGTATATAATACAGGTGAGGGTATAGATGTGATGTATATAATACAGGTGAAGGTAGAGATGTGATGTATATAATACAGGTGAGGGTAGAGATGTGATGTATATAATACAGGTGAGGGTATAGATGTGATGTATATAATACAGGTGAGGGTAGAGATGTGATGTATATAATACAGGTGAGGGTATAGATGTGATGTATATACAGGTGAGGATAGAGATGTGATGTATATAATACAGGTGAGGGTATAGATGTGAAGTATATAATACAGGTGAAGGTATAGATGTGATGTATATAATACAGGTGAGGGTATAGATGATGATGATGTATATATAACAGGTGAGGGTATAGATGTGATGTATATAATACAGGTGAGGGTATAGATGTGATGTATATAATACAGGTGAGGGTATAGATGTGATGTATATACAGGTTAGGATAGAGATGTGATGCATATAATACAGGTGAGGGTATAGATGTGATGTATATACAGGTGAGGATAGAGATGTGATGTATATACAGGAGAGGATAGAGATGTGATGTATATAATACAGATGAAGGTACAGATGTGATGTATATAATACAGGTGAAGGAAGAGATGTGATGTATATAATACAGGTGAGGATAGAGATGTGATGTATATAATACAGGTGAAGGTAGAGATGTGATGTATATAATACAGGTGAGGATAGAGATGTGATGTATATAATACAGGTGAAGGTATAGATGTGATGTACATAGTACAGGTGAGGGTATAGATGTGATGTATATAGTACAGGTGAGGGTATAGATGTGATGTATATAATACAGGTGAAGGTAGAGATGTGATGTATATAATACAGGTGAGGGTATAGATGTGATGTATATAGTACAGGTGAGGGTATAGATGTGATGTATATAGTACAGGTGAGGGTATAGATGTGATGTATATAATACAGGTGAAGGTAGAGAAGTGATGTATATAATACAGGTGAGGGTATAGATGTGATGTATATAATACAGGTGAAGGTATAGATGTGATGTATATACAGGTGAGGGTATAGATGTGATGTATATACAGGTGAGGGTAGAGATATGATGTATATAATAGAGGTGAGGGTATAGATGTGATGTATATAGTACAGGTGAAGGTATAAATGTGATGTATATAGTACAGGTGAGGGTATAGATGTGATGTATATAATACAGGTGAAGGTATAGATGTGATGTATATACAGGTGAGGGTATAGATGTGACGTATATACAGGTGAGGGTATAGATGTGATGTATATACAGGTGAGGATAGAGATGTGATGTATATACAGGTGAGGGTATAGATGTGATGTATATAATACAGGTGAAGGTATAGATGTGATGTATATAATACAGGTGAAGGTAGAGATGTGATGTACATAATACAGGTGAAGGTATAGATGTGATGTATATAATACAGGTGAAGGTAGAGATGTGATGTACATAATACAGGTGAAGGTATAGATGTGATGTATATAATACAGGTGAGGGTATAGATGTGATGTATATACAGGTGAGGGTATAGATGTGATGTATATAGTACAGGTGAGGGTATAGATGTGATGTATATAATACAGGTGAAGGTAGAGATGTGATGTATATAATACAGGTGAAGGAAGAGATGTGATGTACATAATACAGGTGAAGGTAGAGATGTGATGTATATAATACAGGTGAGGGTAAAGATGTGATGTATATAATACAGGTGAAGGTATAGATGTGATGTATATAGTATAGGTGAGGGTATAGATTTGATGTATATAGTACAGGTGAGGGTATAGATGTGATGTATATAATAGAGGTGAAGGTAGAGATGTGATGTATATAATACAGGTGAGGGTATAGATGTGATGTATATAATACAGGTGAGGATAGAGATGTGATGTATATAATACAGGTAAAGGTACAGATGTGATGTATATAATACAGGTGAAGGTAGAGATGTGATGTATATAATACAGGTGAAGGTAGAGATGTGATGTATATAATACAGGTGAAGGAAGAGATGTGATGTATATAATACAGGTGAAGGTAGAGATGTGATGTATATAATACAGGTGAGGGTATAGATGTGATGTATATAATACAGGTGAAGGTATAGATGTGATGTATATAGTATAGGTGAGGGTATAGATTTGATGTATATAGTACAGGTGAGGGTATAGATGTGATGTATATAATAGAGGTGAAGGTAGAGATGTGATGTATATAATACAGGTGAGGGTATAGATGTGATGTATATAATACAGGTGAGGATAGAGATGTGATGTATATAATACAGGTGAAGGTACAGATGTGATGTATATAATACAGGTGAAGGTACAGATGTGATGTATATAATACAGGTGAAGGAAGAGATGTGATGTATATAATACAGGTGAGGATAGAGATGTGATGTATATAATACAGGTGAAGGTAGAGATGTGATGTATATAATACAGGTGAGGATAGAGATGTGATGTATATAATACAGGTGAAGGAAGAGATGTGATGTATATAAAACAGGTGAGGATAGAGATGTGATGTATATAATACAGGTGAAGGTAGAGATGTGATGTATATAATACAGGTGAGGATAGAGATGTGATGTATATAATACAGGTGAAGGTAGAGATGTGATGTATATAGTACAGGTGAGGGTATAAATGTGATGTATATAGTACAGGTGAGGGTATAGATGTGATGTATATAATACAGGTGAGGGTATAGATGATGATGTATATAGTACAGGTGAGGGTATAGATGTGATGTATGTAATACAGGTGAGGGTATAGATGTTATGTATATAATACAGGTGAGGATATAGATGTGATGTATATAATACAGGTGAGGGTATAGATGTGATGTATATAATACAGGTGAGGGTATAGATGTGATGTATATAATACAGGTGAGGGTAGAGATGGGATGTATATTATACAGATGAAGGAAGAGATGTGATGTATATAATACAGGTGAGGGTATAGATGTGATGTATATAATACAGGTGAGGGTAGAGATGTGATGTATATTATACAGGTGAAGGAAGAGATGTGATGTATATACAGGTGAGGATAGAGATGTGATGTATATAATACAGGTGAGGGTATAGATGTGATGTATATACAGGTGAGGATAGAGATGTGATGTATATAATACAGTTTAGGGTATAGATGTGAAGTATATAATACAGGTGAGGGTATAGATGTGATGTATATAATACAGGTGAGGGTATAGATGTGATGTATATAATACAGGTGAGGGTATAGATGATGATGTATATAGTACAGGTGAGGGTATAGATGTGATGTATATAATACAGGTGAGGGTATAGATGTGATGTATATAATACAGGTGAGGGTATAGATGTGATGTATATAATACAGGTGAGGGTATAGATGTGATGTATATAATACAGGTGAGGGTATAGATGTGATGTATATAATACAGGTGAGGGTATAGATGTGATGTATATAATACAGGTGAGGGTATAGATGTGATGTATATAATACAGGTGAGGGTAGAGATGTGATGTATATAATACAGGTTAGGGTACAGATGTGTTGTATATTATACAGGTGAAGGAAGAGATGTGATGTATATAATACAGATGAGGGTATAAATGTGATGTATATAATACAGGTGAGGGTATAGATGTGATGTATATAACACAGGTGAGGGTATAGATGTGATGTATATAATACAGGTGAGGGTATAGATGTGATGTATATAATACAGGTGAGGGTATAGATGTGATGTATATAATAAAGGTGAGGGTATAGATGTGATGTATATAATATAGGTGAAGGTAGAGATGTGATGTATATAATACAGGTGAAGGTAGAGATATGATGTATATAATACAGGTGAGGGTATAGATGTGATGTATATACAGGTGAGGGTAGAGATGTGATGTATATAATACAGGTGAAGGTAGAGATGTGATGTATATAATACAGGTGAAGGTATAGATGTGATGTATATAACACAGGTGAGGGTAGAGATGTGATGTATATGATACAGGTGAGGGTATAGATGTGATGTATATAATACAGGTGAATGTAGAGATGTGATGTATATAATACAGGTGAGGGTATAGATGTGATGTATATAATACAGGTGAGGGTATAGATGTGATGTATATAATACAGGTGAAGGTAGAGATGTGATGTATATAATACAGGTAGGGTATAGATGTGATGTATATACAGGTGAGGGTAGAGATGTGATGTATATAATACAGGTGAAGGTAGAGATGTGATGTATATAATACAGGTGAAGGTATAGATGTGATGTATATAAAACAGATGAGGGTAGAGAAGTGATGTATATAATACAGGTGAGGGTATAGATGTGATGTATATAATAGAGGTGAAGGTAGAGATGTGATGTATATAATACAGGTGAGGGTATAGATGTGATGTATATAATACAGGTGAGGATAGAGATGTGATGTATATAATACAGGTGAAGGTATAGATGTGATGTATATAGTACAGGTGAGGGTATAGATGTGATATATATAATACAGGTGAGGGTATAAATGTGATGTATATAATACAGGTGAGGGTATAGATGTGATGTATATAATACAGTTGAAGGTAGAGATGTGATGTATATAATACAGGTGAGGGTATAGATGTGATGTATATAATACAGGTGAAGGTATAGATGTGATGTATATACAGGTGAGGGTATAGATGTGATGTATATACAGGTGAGGGTAGAGATGTGATGTATATAATACAGGAGAGGGTAGAGATGTGATGTATATAATACAGGTGAGGGTATAGATGTGATGTATATAGTACAGGTGAAGGTATAGATGTGATGTATATAGTACAGGTGAGGGTATAGATGTGATGTATATAATACAGGTGAAGGTATAGATGTGATGTATATAATACAGGTGAGGGTATAGATGTGATGTATATAATACAGGTGAAGGTATAGATGTGATGTATATACAGGTGAGGGTATAGATGTGATATATATACAGGTGAGGGTATAGATGTGATGTATATACAGGTGAGGATAGAGATGTGATGTATATACAGGTGAGGGTATAGATGTGATGTATATCATACATGTGAAGGTAGAGATGTGATGTACATAATACAGGTGAAGGTATAGATGTGATGTATATAATACAGGTGAAGGTAGAGATGTGATGTACATAATACAGGTGAAGGTATAGATGTGATGTATATAATACAGGTGAAGGTATAGATGTGATGTATATACAGGTGAGGGTATAGATGTGATGTATATAGTACAGGTGAGGCTATAGATGTGATGTATATAATACAGGTGAAGGTAGAGATGTGATGTATATAATACAGGTGAGGGTATAGATGTGCTGTATATAATACAGGTGAAGGTATAGATGTGATGTATATAGTATAGGTGAGGGTATAGATGTAATGTATATAGTACAGGTGAGGGTATAGATGTGATGTATATAATAGAGGTGAAGGTAGAGATGTGATGTATATAATACAGGTGAGGGTATAGATGTAATGTATATACAGGTGAGGGTATAGATGTGATGTATATAATACAGGTGAAGGTATAGATGTGATGTATATAGTATAGGTGAGGGTATAGATGTGATGTATATAGTACAGGTGAGGGTATAGATGTGATGTATATAATAGAGGTGAAGGTAGAGATGTGATGTATATAATACAGGTGAGGGTATAGATGTGAAGTATATAATACAGGTGAAGGTAGAGATGTGATGTATATAATACAGGTGAGGATAGAGATGTGATGTATATAATACAGGTGAGGGTATAGATGTGATGTATATAGTACAGGTGAGGGTATAGATGTGATGTATATACAGGTGAGGGTATAGATGTGATGTATATAGTACAGGTGAGGGTATAGATGTGATGTATATACAGGTGAAGGTATAGATGTGATGTATAGAATACAGGTGAAGGTATAGATGTGATGTATATACAGGTGAGGGTATAGATGTGATGTATATAATACAGGTGAGGGTATAGATGTGATGTATATAATACAGGTGAAGGTATAGATGTGATGTATATACAGGTGAGGGTATAGATGTGATGTATATAATACAGGTGAGGGTATAGATGTGATGTATATACAGGTGAGGGTATAGATGTGATGTATATAGTACAGGTGAGGGTATAGATGTGATGTACATAATACAGGTGAAGGTATAGATGTGATGTATATAATACAGGTGAGGGTATAGATGTGATGTATATACAGGTGAGGGTATAGATGTGATGTATATAGTACAGGTGAGGGTATAGATGTGATGTATATAATACAGGTGAAGGTAGAGATGTGATGTATATAATACAGGTGAAGGTAGAGATGTGATGTATATAATACAGGTGAGGGTATAGATGTGATGTATATAATACAGGTGAAGGTATAGATGTGATGTATATAGTATAGTTGAGGGTATAGATGTGATGTATATAGTACAGGTGAGGGTATAGATGTGATGTATATAATAGAGGTGAAGGTAGAGATGTGATGTATATAATACAGGTGAGGGTATAGATGTGATGTATATAGTACAGGTGAGGGTATAGATGTGATGTATATAGTACAGGTGAGGGTATAGATGTGATGTATATACAGGTGAGGGTATAGATGTGATGTATATAGTACAGGTGAGGGTATAGATGTGATGTATATACAGGTGAAGGTATAGATGTGATGTACATAATACAGGTGAAGGTATAGATGTGATGTATATACAGGTGAGGGTATAGATGTGATGTATATAATACAGGTGAGGGTATAGATGTGATGTATATAATACAGGTGAAGGTATAGATGTGATGTATATACAGGTGAGGGTATAGATGTGATGTATATAAAACAGGTGATGGTATAGATGTGATGTATATAATCCAGGTGAAGGTATAGATGTGATGTATATACAGGTGAGGGTATAGATGTGATGTATATAATACAGGTGAGGGTATAGATGTGATGTATATACAGGTGAGGGTATAGATGTGATGTATATAGTACAGGTGAGGGTATAGATGTGATGTACATAATACAGGTGAAGGTATAGATGTGATGTATATAATACAGGTGAGGGTATAGATGTGAAGTATATACAGGTGAGGGTATAGATGTGATGTATATAGTACAGGTGAGGGTATAGATGTGATGTATATAATACAGGTGAAGGTAGAGATGTGATGTATATAATACAGGTGAAGGTAGAGATGTGATGTATATAATACAGGTGAGGGTATAGGTGTGATGTATATAATACAGGTGAAGGTATAGATGTGATGTATATAGTATAGGTGAGGGTATAGATGTGATGTATATAGTACAGGTGAGGGTATAGATGTGATGTATATAATAGAGGTGAAGGTAGAGATGTGATGTATATAATACAGGTGAGGGTATAGATGTGATGTATATACAGGTGAGGGTATAGATGTGATGTATAGAATACAGGTGAGGATAGAGATGTGATGTATATAATACAGGTCAGGGTATAGATGTGATGTATATAATACATGTGAGGGTATAGATGTGATGTATATAATACAGGTGAAGGTATAGATGTGATGTATATACAGGTGAGGGTATAGATGTGATGTATATAATACAGGTGAGGGTATAGATGTGATGTATATACAGGTGAGGGTATAGATGTGATGTATATAGTACAGGTGAGGGTATTGTAGATGTAATACAGGTGAATGGTATAGATGTGATGTATATAATACAGGTGAAGTTAGAGATGTGATGTATATAATACAGGTGAGGGTATAGATGTGATGTATATATAGGTGAGGGTATAGATGTGATGTATATAATACAGGTGAAGGTAGAGATGTGATGTATATAATACAGGTGAAGGTAGAGATGTGAAGTATATAATACAGGTGGGGTATAGATGTGATGTATATAAGTACAGGTGAAGGTATAGATGTGATGTATATAGTATAGGTGAGGTATAGATGTGATGTATATAGTACAGGTGAGGGTATAGATGTGATGTATATAATAGAGGTGAAGGTAGAGATGTGTTGTATATATGATGTATATAATAGAGGTGAAGGTAGAGATGTGTTGTATATAATACAGGTGAGGGTATAGATGTGATGTATATACAGGTGAGGGTATAGATGTGATGTATATAATACAGGTGAGGATAGAGATGTGATGTATATAATACAGGTGAGGGTATAGATGTGATGTATTTACAGGTGAGGGTATAGATGTGATGTATATAATACAGGTGAGGATAGAGATGTGATGTATATAATTACAGGTGAGGGTATAGATGTGATGTATATAATACAGGTGAGGGTATAGTTGTGATGTATATAATACAGGTGAAGGTATAGATGTGATGTATATACAGGTGAGGGTATAGATGTGATGTATATAATACAGGTGAGGGTATAGATGTGATGTATATACAGGTGAGGGTATAGATGTGATGTATATAGTACAGGTGAGGGTATAGATGTGATGTACATAATACAGTTGAAGGTATAGATGTGATGTATATAATACAGGTGAGGGTATAGATGTGATGTATATACAGGTGAGGGTATAGATGTGATGTATATAGTACAGGTGAGGGTATAGATGTGATGTATATAATACAGGTGAAGGTAGAGATGTGATGTATATAATACAGGTGAGGGTATAGATGTGATGTATATAATACAGGTGAATGTATAGATGTGATGTATATAGTATAGGTGAGGGTATAGATGTGATGTATATAGTACAGGTGAGGGTATAGATGTGATGTATATAATAGAGGTGAAGGTAGAGATGTGATGTATATAATACAGGTGAGGGTATAGATGTGATGTATATACAGGTGAGGGTATAGATGTGATGTATATAATACAGGTGAGGATAGAGATGTGATGTATATAATACAGGTGAGGGTATAGATGTGATGTATATACAGGTGAGGGTATAGATGTGATGTATATAATACAGGTGAGGATAGAGATGTGATATATATAATACAGGTGAGGGTATAGATGTGATGTATATAATACATGTGAGGGTATAGATGTGATGTATATAATTCAGGTGAGGGTATAGATGTGATGTATATAGTACAGGTGAGGGTATAGATGTGATGTATATACAGGTGAGGGTGTAGATGTGATGTATATAGTACAGGTGAAGGTATAGATGTGATGTATATAGTACAGGTGAAGGTATAGATGTGATGTATATAGTACAGGTGAGGGTCTAGATGTGATGTATATAGTACAGGTGAAGGTATAGATGTGATGTATATAGTACAGGTGAGGGTATAGATGTGATATATATATAATACAGGTGAGGGTATAGATGTGATGTATATAATACAGGTGAGGGTAGAGATGTGATGTATATAGTACAGGTGAGGGTATAGATGTGATGTATATAGTACAGGTGAGGGTATAGATGTGATGTATATAGTACAGGTGAGGGTATAGATGTGATGTACATAAGTAAGGTGAGGTATAGATGTGATGTATATAATACAGGTGAGGGTATAGATGTGATGTATATACAGGTGAGGGTATAGATGTGATGTATATAGTACAGGTGAGGGTATAGATGTGATGTATATAATACAGGTGAATGTAGAGATGTGATGTATATAATACAGTGAAGGTAGAGATGTGATGTATATAATACAGGTGAGGGTATAGATGTGATGTATATAATACAGGTGAATGTATAGATGTGATGTATATAGTATAGGTGAGGGTATAGATGTGATTTATATAGTACAGGTGAGGGTATAGATGTGATGTATATAATAGAGGTGAAGGTAGAGATGTGATGTATATAATACAGGTGAGGGTATAGATGTGATGTATATACAGTATAGATGTGATGTATATAATACAGGTGAGGATAGAGATGTGATGTATATAATACAGGTGAGGGTATAGATGTGATGTATATACAGGTGAGGGTATAGATGTGATGTATATAATACAGGTGAGGATAGAGATGTGATGTATATAATACAGGTGAGGGTATAGATGTGATGTATATAATACATGTGAGGGTATAGATGTGATGTATATAATACAGGTGAGGGTATAGATGTGATGTATATAGTACAGGTGAGGGTATAGATGTGATGTATATACAGGTGAGGGTATAGATGTGATGTATATAGTACAGGTGAAGGTATAGATGTGATGTATATAGTACAGGTGAAGGTATAGATGTGATGTATATAGTACAGGTGAGGGTATAGATGTGATGTATATAGTACAGGTGAAGGTATAGATGTGATGTATATAGTACAGGTGAGGGTATAGATGTGATGTATATAATACAGGTGAGGGTATAGATGTGATGTATATACAGGTGAGGGTATAGATGTGATGTATATAGTACAGGTGAGGGTATAAATGTGATGTATATAATACAGGTGAAGGAAGAGATGTGATGTATATAATACAGGTGAGGGTATAGATGTGATGTATATAATACAGGTGAATGTATAGATGTGATGTATATAGTATAGGTGAGGGTATAGATGTGATGTATGTAGTACAGGTGAGGGTATAGATGTGATGTATATAATAGAGGTGAAGGTAGAGATGTGATGTATATAATACAGGTGAGGGTATAGATGTGATGTATATACAGGTGAGGGTATAGATGTGATGTATATAATACAGGTGAGGATAGAGATGTGATGTATATAATACAGGTGAGGGTATAGATGTGATGTATATACAGGTGAGGGTATAGATGTGATGTATATAATACAGGTGAGGATAGAGATGTGATGTATATAATACAGGTGAGGGTATAGATGTGATGTATATAATACATGTGAGGGTATAGATGTGATGTATATAATTCAGGTGAGGGTATAGATGTGATGTATATAGTACAGGTGAGGGTATAGATGTGATGTATATACAGGTGAGGGTGTAGATGTGATGTATATAGTACAGGTGAAGGTATAGATGTGATGTATATAGTACAGGTGAAGGTATAGATGTGATGTATATAGTACAGGTGAGGGTCTAGATGTGATGTATATAGTACAGGTGAAGGTATAGATGTGATTTATATAGTACAGGTGAGGGTATAGATGTGATATATATAATACAGGTGAGGGTATAGATGTGATGTATATAATACAGGTGAGGGTAGATATGTGATGTATATAGTACAGGTGAGGGTATAGATGTGATGTATATAGTACAGGTGATGGTATAGATGTGATGTATATAGTACAGGTGAGGGTATAGATGTGATGTACATAATACAGGTGAAGGTATAGATGTGATGTATATAATACAGGTGAGGGTATAGATGTGATGTATATACAGGTGAGGGTATAGATGTGATGTATATAGTACAGGTGAGGGTATAGATGTGATGTATATAATACAGGTGAATGTAGAGATGTGATGTATATAATACAGGTGAAGGTAGAGATGTGATGTATATAATACAGGTGAGGGTATATATGTGATGTATATAATACAGGTGAATGTATAGATGTGATGTATATAGTATAGGTGAGGGTATAGATGTGATGTATATAGTACAGGTGAGGGTATAGATGTGATGTATATAATAGAGGTGAAGGTAGAGATGTGATGTATATAATACAGGTGAGGGTATAGATGTGATGTATATACAGGTGATGGTATAGATGTGATGTATACAATACAGGTGAGGATAGAGATGTGATGTATATAATACAGGTGAGGGTATAGATGTGATGTATATACAGGTGAGGGTATAGATGTGATGTATATAATACAGGTGAGGATAGAGATGTGATGTATATAATACAGGTGAGGGTATAGATGTGATGTATATAATACATGTGAGGGTATAGATGTGATGTATATAATACAGGTGAGGGTATAGATGTGATGTATATAGTACAGGTGAGGGTATAGATGTGATGTATATACAGGTGAGGGTATAGATGTGATGTATATAGTACAGGTGAAGGTATAGATGTGATGTATATAGTACAGGTGAAGGTATAGATGTGATGTATATAGTAAAGGTGAGGGTATAGATGTGATGTATATAGTACAGGTGAAGGTATAGATGTGATGTATATAGTACAGGTGAGGGTATAGATGTGATGTCTATAATACAGGTGAGGGTATAGATGTGATGTATATAATACAGGTGAGGGTAGAGATGTGATGTATATAGTACATGTGAGGGTATAGATGTGATGTATATAGTACAGGTGAGGGTATAGATGTGATGTATATAGTACAGGTGAGGGTATAGATGTGATGTACATAATACAGGTGAAGGTATAAATGTGATGTATATAATACAGGTGAGGGTATAGATGTGATGTATATACAGGTGATGGTATAGATGTGATGTATATAGTACAGGTGAGGGTATAGATGTGATGTATATAATACAGGTGAAGGTAGAGATGTGATGTATATAATACAGGTGAAGGTAGAGATGTGATGTATATAATACAGGTGAGGGTATAGATGTGATGTATATAATACAGGTGAATGTATAGATGTGATGTATATAGTATAGGTGAGGGTATATATGTGATGTATATAGTACAGGTGAGGGTATAGATGTGATGTATATAATAGAGGTGAAGGTAGAGATGTGATGTATATAATACAGGTGAGGGTATAGATGTGATGTATATACAGGTGAGGGTATAGATGTGATGTATATAATACAGGTGAGGATAGAGATGTGATGTATATAATACAGGTGAGGGTATAGATGTGATGTATATACAGGTGAGGGTATAGATGTGATGTATATAATACAGGAGAGGATAGAGATGTGATGTATATAATACAGGTGAGGGTATAGATGTGATGTATATAATACATGTGAGGGTATAGATGTGATGTATATAATACAGGTGAGGGTATAGATGTGATGTATATAGTACAGGTGAGGGTATAGATGTGATGTATATACAGGTGAGGGTATAGATGTGATGTATATAGTACAGGTGAAGGTATAGATGTGATGTATATAGTACAGGTGAAGGTATAGATGTGATGTATATAGTACAGGTGAGGGTATAGATGTGATGTATATAGTACTGGTGAAGGTATAGATGTGATGTATATAGTACAGGTGAGGGTATAGATGTGATGTATATAATACAGGTGAGGGTATAGATGTGATGTATATAATACAGGTGAGGGTAGAGATGTGATGTATATAGTACAGGTGAGGGTATAGATGTGATGTATATAGTACAGGTGAGGGTATAGATGTGATGTATATAGTACAGGTATGGGTATAGATGTGATGTACATAATACAGGTGAAGGTATAGATGTGATGTATATAATACAGGTGAGGGTATAGATGTGATGTATATACAGGTGAGGGTATAGATGTGATGTATATAGTACAGGTGAGGGTATAGATGTGATGTATATAATACAGATGAAGGTAGAGATGTGATGTATATAATACAGGTGAAGGTAGAGATGTGATGTATATAATACAGGTGAGGGTATAGATGTGATGTATATAATACAGGTGAATGTATAGATGTGATGTATATAGTATAGGTGAGGGTATAGATGTGATGTATATAGTACAGGTGAGGGTATAGATGTGATGTATATAATAGAGGTGAAGGTAGAGATGTGATGTATATAATACAGGTGAGGGTATAGATGTGATGTATATACAGGTGAGGGTATAGATGTGATGTATATAATACAGGTGAGGATAGAGATGTGATGTATATAATACAGGTGAGGGTATAGATGTGATGTATATACAGGTGAGGGTATAGATGTGATGTATATAATACAGGTGAGGATAGAGATGTGATGTATATAATACAGGTGAGGGTATAGATGTGATGTATATAATACATGTGAGGGTATAGATGTGATGTATATAATACAGGTGAGGGTATAGATGTGATGTATATAGTACAGGTGAGGGTATAGATGTGATATATATACAGGTGAGGGTATAGATGTGATGTATATAGTACAGGTGAAGGTATAGATGTGATGTATATAGTACAGGTGAAGGTATAGATGTGATGTATATAGTACAGGTGAGGGTATAGATGTGATGTATATAGTACAGGTGAAGGTATAGATGTGATGTATATAGTACAGATGAGGGTATAGATGTGATGTATATAATACAGGTGAGGGTATAGATGTGATGTATATAATACAGGTGAGGGTAGAGATGTGATGTATATAGTACAGGTGAGGGTATAGATGTGATGTATAAAGTACAGGTGAGGGTATAGATGTGATGTATATAGTACAGGTAAAGGTAGAGATGTGATGTATATAATACAGGTGAGGGTATAGATGTGATGTATATACAGGTGAGGGTAGAGATGTGATGTATATAATACAGGTGAAGGTATTGATGTGATGTATATACAGGTGAGGGTATAGATGTGATGTATATACAGGTGAGGGTATAGATGTGATGTATATAGTACAGGTGAAGGTACAGATGTGATGTAAATAGTATAGGTGAGGGTATAGATGTGATGTATATAGTACAGGTGAGGGTATAGATGTGATGTATATAATACAGGTGAGGATAGAGATGTGATGTATATAATACAGGTGAGGGTATAGATGTGATGTATATACAGGTGAGGGTATAGATGTGATGTATATAATACAGGAGAGGATAGAGATGTGATGTATATAATACAGGTGAGGGTATAGATGTGATGTATATAATACATGTGAGGGTATAGATGTGATGTATATAATACAGGTGAGGGTATAGATGTGATGTATATAGTACAGGTGAGGGTATAGATGTGATGTATATACAGGTGAGGGTATGGATGTGATGTATATAGTACAGGTGAAGGTATAGATGTGATGTATATAGTAAAGGTGAAGGTATAGATGTGATGTATATAGTACAGGTGAGGGTATAGATGTGATGTATCTAGTACTGGTGAAGGTATAGATGTGATGTATATAGTACAGGTGAGGGTATAGATGTGATGTATATAATACAGGTGAGGGTATAGATGTGATGTATATAATACAGGTGAGGGTAGAGATGTGATGTATATAGTACAGGTGAGGGTATAGATGTGATGTATATAGTACAGGTGAGGGTATAGATGTGATGTATATAGTACAGGTGAGGGTATAGATGTGATGTACATAATACAGGTGAAGGTATAGATGTGATATATATAATACAGGTGAGGGTATAGATGTGATGTATATACAGGTGAGGGTATAGATGTGATGTATATAGTACAGGTGAGGGTATAGATGTGATGTATATAATACAGGTGAAGGTAGAGATGTGATGTATATAATACAGGTGAAGGTAGAGATGTGATGTATATAATACAGGTGAGGGTATAGATGTGATGTATATAATACAGGTGAATGTATAGATGTGATGTATATAGTATAGGTGAGGGTATAGATGTGATGTATATAGTACAGGTGAGGGTATAGATGTGATGTATAAAGTACAGGTGAGGGTATAGATGTGATGTATATAGTACAGGTGAAGGTAGAGATGTGATGTATATAATACTGGTGAGGGTATAGATGTGATGAATATACAGGTGAGGGTAGAGATGTGATGTATATAATACAGGTGAAGGTATTGATGTGATGTATATACAGGTGAGGGTATAGATGTGATGTATATACAGGTGAGGGTATAGATGTGATGTATATAGTACAGGTGAAGGTATAGATGTGATGTATATAGTATAGGTGAGGGTATAGATGTGATGTATATAGTACAGGTGAGGGTATAGATGTGATGTATATAATACAGGTGAGGATAGAGATGTGATGTATATAATACAGGTGAGGGTATAGATGTGATGTATATACAGGTGAGGGTATAGATGTGATGTATATAATACAGGAGAGGATAGAGATGTGATGTATATAATACAGGTGAGGGTATAGATGTGATGTATATAATACATGTGAGGGTATAGATGTGATGTATATAATACAGGTGAGGGTATAGATGTGATGTATATAGTACAGGTGAGGGTATAGATGTGATGTATATACAGGTGAGGGTATGGATGTGATGTATATAGTACAGGTGAAGGTATAGATGTGATGTATATAGTACAGGTGAAGGTATAGATGTGATGTATATAGTACAGGTGAGGGTATAGATGTGATGTATATAGTACTGGTGAAGGTATAGATGTGATGTATATAGTACAGGTGAGGGTATAGATGTGATGTATATAATACAGGTGAGGGTATAGATGTAATGTATATAATACAGGTGAGGGTAGAGATGTGATGTATATAGTACAGGTGAGGGTATAGATGTGATGTATATAGTACAGGTGAGGGTATAGATGTGATGTATATAGTACAGGTGAGGGTATAGATGTGATGTACATAATACAGGTGAAGGTATAGATGTGATATATATAATACAGGTGAGGGTATAGATGTGATGTAAATACAGGTGAGGGTATAGATGTGATGTATATAGTACAGGTGAGGGTATAGATGTGATGTATATAATACAGGTGAAGGTAGAGATGTGATGTATATAATACAGGTGAAGGTAGAGATGTGATGTATATAATACAGGTGAGGGTATAGATGTGATGTATATAATACAGGTGAATGTATAGATGTGATGTATATAGTATAGGTGAGGGTATAGATGTGATGTATATAGTACAGGTGAGGGTATAGATGTGATGTATATAATAGAGGTGAAGGTAGAGATGTGATGTATATAATACAGGTGAGGGTATAGATGTGATGTATATGCAGGTGAGGGTATAGATGTGATGTATATAATACAGGTGAGGATAGAGATGTGATGTATATAATACAGGTGAGGGTATAGATGTGATGTATATACAGGTGAGGGTATAGATGTGATGTATATAATACAGGTGAGGATAGAGATGTGATGTATAAAATACAGGTGAGGGTATAGATGTGATGTATATAATACATGTGAGGGTATAGATGTGATGTATATAATACAGGTGAGGGTAAAGATGTGATGTATATAGTACAGGTGAGGGTATAGATGTGATATATATACAGGTGAGGGTATAGATGTGATGTATATAGTACAGGTGAAGGTATAGATGTGATGTATATAGTACAGGTGAAGGTATAGATGTGATGTATATAGTACAGGTGAGGGTATAGATGTGATGTATATAGTACAGGTGAAGGTATAGATGTGATGTATATAGTACAGATGAGGGTATAGATGTGATGTATATAATACAGGTGAGGGTATAGATGTGATGTATATAATACAGGTGAGGGTAGAGATGTGATGTATATAGTACAGGTAAGGGTATAGATGTGATGTATAAAGTACAGGTGAGGGTATAGATGTGATGTATATAGTACAGGTGAAGGTAGAGATGTGATGTATATAATACAGGTGAGGGTATAGATGTGATGTATATACAGGTGAGGGTAGAGATGTGATGTATATAATACAGGTGAAGGTATTGATGTGATGTATATACAGGTGAGGGTATAGATGTGATGTATATACAGGTGAGGGTATAGATGTGATGTATATAGTACAGGTGAAGGTATAGATGTGATGTATATAGTACAGGTGAAGGTATAGATGTGATGTATAAAGTACAGGTGAGGGTATAGATGTGATGTATATAGTACAGGTGAAGGTATAGATGTGATGTATATAGTACATGTGAGGTTATAGATGTGATGTATATAATACAGGTGAGGGTATAGATGTGATGTATATAATACAGGTGAGGGTAGAGATGTGATGTATATAGTACAGGTGAGGGTATAGATGTGATGTATATAGTACAGGTGAGGGTATAGATGTGATGTATATAGTACAGGTGAAGGTAGAGATGTGATGTATATAATACAGGTGAGGGTATAGATGTGATGTATATACAGGTGAGGGTAGAGATGTGATGTATATAATACAGGTGAAGGTATAGATGTGATGTATATACAGGTTAGGGTATAGATGTGATGTATATAGTACAGGTGAGGGTATAGATATGATGTATATACAGGTGAGCGTATAGATGTGATGTATATAGTACAGGTGAGGGTATAGATATGATGTATATACAGGTGAGGGTATAGATTTGATGTATATACAGGTGAGGGTATAGATGTGATGTATATAGTACAGGTGAGGGTATAGATATGATGTATATACAGGTGAGGGTATAGATGTGATGTATATACAGGTGAGGGTATAGATGTGATGTATATAATACAGGTGAAGGTATAGATGTGATGTATATACAGGTGAGGGTATAGATGTGATGTATATAATACAGTTGAGGGTATAGATATGATGTATATACAGGTGAGGGTATAGATGTGATGTATATAATACAGGTGAGGGTATAGATGTGATGTATATACAGGTGAGGGTATAGATGTGATGTATATAGTACAGGTGAGGGTATAGATATGATGTATATACAGGTGAGGGTATAGATGTGATGTATATACAGGTGAGGGTATAGATGTGATGTATATAGTACAGGTGAGGGTATAGATATGATGTATATACAGGTGAGGGTATAGATGTGATGTATATACAGGTGAGGGTATAGATGTGATGTATATAATACAGGTGAAGGTATAGATGTGATGTATATACAGGTGAGGGTATAGATGTGATGTATATAATACAGGTGAGGGTATAGATATGATGTATATACAGGTGAGGGTATAGATGTGATGTATATAATACAGGTGAGGGTATAGATGTGATGTATATAGTACAGGTGAGGGTATAGATGTGATGTATATACAGGTGAGGGTAGAGATGTGATGTATATACAGGTGAAGGTATAGATGTGATGTATATAGTACAGGTGAGGATAGAGATGTGATGTATATAGTACAGGTGAGGGTAGAGATGTGATGTATATAATACAGGTGAGGGTATAGATGTGATGTATATAGTACAGGTGAGGGTATAGATGTGATGTATATAGTACAGGTGAGGGTATAGATGTGATGTATATAATACAGGTGAGGATAGAGATGTGATGTATATAATACAGGTGAGGGTATAGATGTGATGTATATACAGGTGAGGGTATAGATGTGATGTATATAATACAGGAGAGGATAGAGATGTGATGTATATAATACAGGTGAGGGTATAGATGTGATGTATATAATACAGGTGAGGGTATAGATGTGATGTATATAGTACAGGTGAGGGTATAGATGTGATGTATATACAGGTGAGGGTATAGATGTGATGTATATAGTACAGGTGAAGGTATAGATGTGATGTATATACAGGTTACGGTATAGATGTGATGTATATAGTACAGGTGAGGGTATAGATATGATGTATATACAGGTGAGGGTATAGATGTGATGTATATAGTACAGGTGAGGGTATAGATATGATGTATATACAGGTGAGGGTATAGATGTGATGTATATAATACAGGTGAAGGTATAGATGTGATGTATATACAGGTGAGGGTATAGATGTGATGTATATAATACAGTTGAGGGTATAGATATGATGTATATACAGGTGAGGGTATAGATGTGATGTATATAATACAGGTGAGGGTATAGATGTGATGTATATACAGGTGAGGGTATAGATGTGATGTATATAGTACAGGTGAGGGTATAGATATGATGTATATACAGGTGAGGGTATAGATGTGATGTATATACAGGTGAGGGTATAGATGTGATGTATATAGTACAGGTGAGGGTATAGATATGATGTATATACAGGTGAGGGTATAGATGTGATGTATATACAGGTGAGGGTATAGATGTGATGTATATAATACAGGTGAAGGTATAGATGTGATGTATATACAGGTGAGGGTATAGATGTGATGTATATAATACAGGTGAGGGTATAGATATGATGTATATACAGGTGAGGGTATAGATGTGATGTATATAATACAGGTGAGGGTATAGATGTGATGTATATAGTACAGGTGAGGGTATAGATGTGATGTATATACAGGTGAGGGTAGAGATGTGATGTATATACAGGTGAAGGTATAGATGTGATGTATATAGTACAGGTGAGGATAGAGATGTGATGTATATAGTACAGGTGAGGGTAGAGATGTGATGTATATAATACAGGTGAGGGTATAGATGTGATGTATATAGTACAGGTGAGGGTATAGATGTGATGTATATAGTACAGGTGAGGGTATAGATGTGATGTATATAATACAGGTGAGGATAGAGATGTGATGTATATAATACAGGTGAGGGTATAGATGTGATGTATATACAGGTGAGGGTATAGATGTGATGTATATAATACAGGAGAGGATAGAGATGTGATGTATATAATACAGGTGAGGGTATAGATGTGATGTATATAATACAGGTGAGGGTATAGATGTGATGTATATAGTACAGGTGAGGGTATAGATGTGATGTATATACAGGTGAGGGTATAGATGTGATGTATATAGTACAGGTGAAGGTATAGATGTGATGTATATACAGGTGAAGGTATAGATGTGATGTATATAGTACAGGTGAGGGTATAGATGTGATGTATATAGTACAGGTGAGGGTATAGATGTGATGTATATAGTACAGGTGAGGGTATAGATATGATGTATATACAGGTGAGGGTATAGATGTGATGTATATACAGGTGAGGGTATAGATGTGATGTATATAGTACAGGTGAGGGTATAGATATGATGTATATACAGGTGAGGGTATAGATGTGATGTATATACAGGTGAGGGTATAGATGTGATGTATATAATACAGGTGAAGGTATAGATGTGATGTATATACAGGTGAGGGTATAGATGTGATGTATATAATACAGGTGAGGGTATAGATATGATGTATATACAGGTGAGGGTATAGATGTGATGTATATAATACAGGTGAGGGTATAGATGTGATGTATATAGTACAGGTGAGGGTATAGATGTGATGTATATACAGGTGAGGGTAGAGATGTGATGTATATACAGGTGAAGGTATAGATGTGATGTATATAGTACAGGTGAGGATAGAGATGTGATGTATATAGTACAGGTGAGGGTAGAGATGTGATGTATATAATACAGGTGAGGGTATAGATGTGATGTATATAGTACAGGTGAGGGTATAGATGTGATGTATATAGTACAGGTGAGGGTATAGATGTGATGTATATAATACAGGTGAGGATAGAGATGTGATGTATATAATACAGGTGAGGGTATAGATGTGATGTATATACCGGTGAGGGTATAGATGTGATGTATATAATACAGGAGAGGATAGAGATGTGATGTATATAATACAGGTGAGGGTATAGATGTGATGTATATAATACAGGTGAGGGTATAGATGTGATGTATATAGTACAGGTGAGGGTATAGATGTGATGTATATACAGGTGAGGGTATAGATGTGATGTATATAGTACAGGTGAAGGTATAGATGTGATGTATATACAGGTGAAGGTATAGATGTGATGTATATAGTACAGGTGAGGGTATAGATGTGATGTATATAGTACAGGTGAGGGTATAGATGTGATGTATATAGTACAGGTGAGGGTAGAGATGTGATGTATATAATACAGGTGAGGGTATAGATGTGATGTATATAATACAGGTGAGGGTATAGATGTGCTGTATATAGTACAGGTGAGGGTATAGATGTGATGTATATACAGGTGAGGGTATAGATGTGATGTATATAGTACAGGTGAAGGTATAGATGTGATGTATATACAGGTGAAGGTATAGATGTGATGTATATAGTACAGGTGAGGGTATAGATGTGATGTATATAGTACTGGTGAAGGTATAGATGTGATGTATATAGTACAGGTGAGGGTATAGATGTGATGTATATAATACAGGTGAGGGTATAGATGTGATGTATATAATACAGGTGAGGGTAGAGATGTGATGTATATAGTACAGGTGAGGGTATAGATGTGATGTATATAGTACAGGTGAGGGTATAGATGTGATGTATATAGTACAGGTGAGGGTATAGATGTGATGTACATAATACAGGTGAAGGTATAGATGTGATGTATATAATACAGGTGAGGGTATAGATGTGATGTATATACAGGTGAGGGTATAGATGTGATGTATATAGTACAGGTGAGGGTATAGATGTGATGTATATAATACAGGTGAAGGTAGAGATGTGATGTATATAATACAGGTGAAGGTAGAGATGTGATGTATATAATACAGGTGAGGGTATAGATGTGATGTATATAATACAGGTGAATGTATAGATGTGATGTATATAGTATAGGTGAGGGTATAGATGTGATGTATATAGTACAGGTGAGGGTATAGATGTGATGTATATAATAGAGGTGAAGGTAGAGATGTGATGTATATAATACAGGTGAGGGTATAGATGTGATGTATATACAGGTGAGGGTATAGATGTGATGTATATAATACAGGTGAGGATAGAGATGTGATGTATATAATACAGGTGAGGGTATAGATGTGATGTATATACAGGTGAGGGTATAGATGTGATGTATATAATACAGGTGAGGATAGAGATGTGATGTATATAATACAGGTGAGGGTATAGATGTGATGTATATATATACAGGTGAGGGTATAGATGTGATGTATATAATACATGTGAGGGTATAGATGTGATGTATATAATACAGGTGAGGGTATAGATGTGATGTATATAGTACAGGTGAGGGTATAGATGTGATATATATACAGGTGAGGGTATAGATGTGATGTATATAGTACAGGTGAAGGTATAGATGTGATGTATATAGTACAGGTGAAGGTATAGATGTGATGTATATAGTACAGGTGAGGGTATAGATGTGATGTATATAGTACAGGTGAAGGTATAGATGTGATGTATATAGTACAGATGAGGGTATAGATGTGATGTATATAATACAGGTGAGGGTATAGATGTGATGTATATAATACAGGTGAGGGTAGAGATGTGATGTATATAGTGCAGGTGAGGGTATAGATGTGATGTATAAAGTACAGGTGAGGGTATAGATGTGATGTATATAGTACAGGTGAAGGTAGAGATGTGATGTATATAATACAGGTGAGGGTATAGATGTGATGTATATACAGGTGAGGGTAGAGATGTGATGTATATAATACAGGTG